>NW_017304196.1:1105613-1143267 GCF_001594115.1 Trachymyrmex septentrionalis | reverse complement strand
GTAAGAATTTAATAAAATTTGTGATGTTTTCGATGTAACGTTTTAATTGTCGCAATAAAAATATTAATACACGTTGTATATCCATTTTATTTTCATGCATTATAATTAATATCTTAAATTATTATATCTATAACTTGATAAGTGGTAATTAAGAAAGAGATGTATGGTTAAATAAATGAAAAATATATGTATAATTATACATAATTATATATCATATAATTACATATAACGTATATGTATAAAATTGTATTATAATATGATTAATACATATCTACGGCAAAGAATATATTAAATTTATTTAAAAAATTTGAAAACCTAAAATTTTTTTTTTTAACAGGTTTTAAATATTACTTGCATATCTTGAATGATCTTTGAAAATGTAATAAACTCTTATTATCACATAATTTTTCTCGACTGCAGAATTAATTTCTTTAAATAATTTAGTCTTTCTTAGTTCATAATATTATTAACAGAATTCTACAATTGTATGCGTTTTTTTTTAAGTTATAATTTATAATATTCAATTGTAGAATTGAATATAAATATAATTTACGTAGTATAATTAAGGATTTTTTTATTACTAATATTTCACAAAGTGGATTTAAAATAATCTTGATAAAAAAATAATTTTGATGTCTCTTGAAAATTATAAGAAATATGTATATACTATACACGAAAATATATAAATGTAAATAAGCGTATAAAAATACTATTGAAGGTGTGATAAAAATTATTACATGTTAAGACATGTTGTAAGAACATTTTTATATCTGTGCATTATTAACACATGTTTATCTTCAGTCTACTTCCTCTCATTCATAGACAACGAAAGGTCGACCACGCAATAAAATATTTTCAATATTAATACAATTTGTGTGTAAATTAAAGTATATGCTTTCTTTCTTGCTTTTAATTTACATGAACATTTAACGTAAGTGATGCATGTATTATTATATTTGTCAAATGTGGAAACTTATAATATTACATTACATTAGTGAATAATTATGTTGAAATTATTAAGAAATAGTTAGAAAGAGAGAGAGAGAGAGAGAGAGAGAGAGAGAGAGAGAGAGAGAGAGAGGGAGGGAGGGAGGGAGAAGAGGATCATCTTTTTTTCCTGGACGACGGGACATGTATGTACATAACACATGAGAGCAAACTTGAGTAAATGTGTAATACTTTCGGACATACTCACGGTCAAAATCAAACTTACGTCAATATCCATCGGTCCATTAGGATTTCGTTTATGTCTTCGGCCCATTTCCGGTCGTCCCTGAAACGGAAGGTCGTCTACTTTCTGAAGACCATTGACCGTTTTTTAACGTTCGGAGTTGCCGACATTGTGAAATTGTGGATGACTTTCCTTGAATTTCGACGGTGAAGGGATATAAAAGCACGTGAAATGTAAGATCAACTTTGAATCGTTTTCTAGACGTCTGACAAGTAACAGTGACACTTCCGTTTTGTGATGAGAAGTTTACTTTTAATAACAGCGCTTAGCGCAATTTTTCTAAGAGAATCATTTGGTAAACCAATGGATAAGATGGATAATTCTGATGTGTTAGATCCCGTTGCCTCGATTGTAAACGAATCCTCCGAAATTGGTAATAAAAATTTTCAATTTAATAGATTAAGATTGTTTATAACAAACACATTTTTAGAAAATTTATTTAAAAACCGATTTTAATTTTAACAAAAATAATGTAAAAATTTATGTATTTTTATTTGCATATATGACGTTTATACAACTTCTTATTTTTTTTTTAGCTTTTTCCTTCTTAGAGAAAGTTGTCTACTTATCTCTAACTAGGATATTATTTTAATATTAATATAATTAATAACCAGCATATTATTTAAATATTAATGTATAAAGGAATAAATGCTTACATTACTTTAGAAACCACGAGAGAGCAAAGATCGCCGCAATTCGGTTTGTTAGGTGGTTACAGTGATTATGATTATGATGATACGTATTTCCGTTATGGAAACAGACGAAAATATCATCATTATAAACCGTTTCGACCTCATAGGCCACATGGTCTCATCGGAGGATATGGATGTCGTGGAGGATATGGCTGTGGTGGAGGATACGGAGGGTACGTGTAGAATATTATTTTACTTGATTTTAAAAAACAATAATCGCTATTTTATATGTAAACGTGACAATTTAAATTATTTTATAATTTCATCACATACGATAAATCAATAAAAATCTAGTTCTTCACAAATTTAGTTCACAAATTGTGAACTAAAATGGAACAAGACAACCGTTTGCATTTTACCTTATGATTCACGCAGATGGCAACCGGACTATGGCGGCTATGGACAAGGAGCGTCCTTTGCTTCAGCATCAGCAGGATCTGTAGGTGGAGGTGGTCCTTATGGTGGAGGACACAGCCAGGCGAATGCACAGAGCGCGAGTTTTAACATCGGGCCTTTCTCAGCCTCGTTCAGCGCTGCTCAATCGTTGGGACAAACTGGATTCTGAATTTTTTAAACGGTAAGCACTGGACTGGATCTTATCCTAATACACTGTAGACTCGTGTGTTTATTTGATTAAATATTTATCTAAATTAATTAGAGCTCCATTATACTAAAATATAATATCATTTTACTTTGTCATCTATCACTATCTCCGCGTACTCCTATGGCAAGAAAAGAGTAGCGCGGTAATTAAATAATATAACTGATTGTTTATAATTATTGCAAAAATGTATTAACTTATGTATATAAAATTCATTGATTAACTTTTATTTCAATCATATTATCATCATAAATGTAAACGGATTATATCTTCTACCTTTGGAAAGACAGAATATAAAAATTATGTGCATTCGTGAAAATATTTTATACAAGATATAACTGCTCTTCATTACAAACATTTTGATCGCTTGTGAAGGTTTTATGCAAAAAGTTAAATAGTATATACCTTTTATATTTTTAATTGTATAATTTATTATTACAATATTATGCTAGTGTTACTTAAAATTCATATATCATAGATAGAATACCAAGAAGTACGATATTGCATCCTTCGCATTCTAAGAAGGGTTAAAGACCAAGGATGCTGCGCTGCAGCATTATACGCTGCGGCCGCCCACGAAATTGCGCCGGACTCGTCTCGGGCATAGGTCAACGAACTCGAGGGGCCCGGAGGTTGGGTCCGGGAATCCGCGATTCGCATTATATTACCGCGATCTCGTTGTGCCCCCTAACACCCCGCGCTGCGCTGACCCAACGCGGATGAAACGAGCCTGAAACATCTGTCCGGCGCGGCGCGGCGCGGCGCGGCGCGGCGGGCCCTATGGCGGACCCCGAAGACGCAACAATCTTCGTCGGGGAAATACGGGCGTATTTCACTTTCGCCGGGGTACGGACTCGTGTACGGCGATTATAGCCGTGCAAATGTTCATGTATTTATGTATGTACATTTATGTGCAAATGTGAATGTGTACGTGTACGTGTGAGTGTTTAAATATACTGGAGTGTGAGTGTGTACGTACATTTGTGGGACCTGCCCGGAAAGGCTTCGCGAATGTGAGCTGGCGCGGCGTTCGCGCATTGTGCCATTGAGGCACACGGCCCTTTCGGGGTACGTGTGAAAAAGAATGAACAAAAAAAAGGGGGGGGGGAAATGAATCTTCTTGGTTCTCAGGCGATCGGCAGACGGCCAGACAGACGGATTAACTCGTTTTAAAGGGACAGCCAGACGCCATATTGTTGTTTTGGGACCCGTAGTTTAGGTACGACGCTCCTCTCTCTCTCTCTCTCGGCACGACGAACCGGTCTGTTTTCGTCTCCCGAGAGATGCACCTACACGCGAATCGGAGTGTCGATTATGCACACACTTGCGACGCTTGGACATGCAAGTAAATGGCCATTGTTCGTCGAAGGGAGTCAGAGAGCTTGGGGATCGAGCGAGCGAGTTTAAATCGGATCGTTTCGGATTGCCAACGTAGAAAACAAGCATGACAAGTTGATACCAATTTTTTCTGAACTTAACGATGCGCTTTATAAGTTCGAGCTGTGTATGTCGAAATTATTTTGTTTTAAATCTTGGGAGAAATCGACTAATTTTGACTAATTTTTAAAATTAATCCCGTGTATACAGCTTTATGCTTAATATTATTCTTAGACTTTTAAAATTGCTCTCGCAAATGACATTTTCAACAATTTTTTTTTTGCATAACTCCACATAAACGTTTTATTACGCTGCTCTGTAATCGGGAAACAATGATGCCTTAGCTATTTTCATAATGAGATTGTAAACATATATAATTCTGTGTTGATGCAACGTTCGTTACAAAATCGTTAAACATAGTTAAAAGATTTACGTCTTTTTATTAAAGATGACTCAGCTGAACATGTTAAAGAAAATGCTTCTTCTGCACGACGCATCTTTTTTTTCTTAAAGCACGAGTCTCTTCGCTGCTGTCTCATCGTTTCAAAGTTAGCGAGCAATAGAAATTCTTTATTTTATCCGAAATTCTCTCTTTCCCGTTAATATTTTTAAGTAATTATGTTTGCGTAACCAGTTTAATAATCATCTTAATGGAAGCAAACATAATAGGTATATGTACTCTAAATGTTAAACGTTTCCTATTTTCCGCAGCTCCAAGGAGCAGCTAGGCGGCCTCGAATCACCCCTAATTTATTTCACCATCATCATCTCTCCGCCATCATTGTGGGCCCATTGTTTACAAACATTCTACGTCACTCACTAGGAGCAAGTAAATAAGCCTAACCGCGTGCGTGAGCCACCCTCTTGCCTCTTGCAAGAGGATTTCCTGAGCGAGCAAGTTTTCTTTGTCCGCATGCCAGCCACCAGATGTTCTCCAAAATAAAACCGACAAAATATCGCGACATAGCGCCGCGATTCGCGCATGAACAAGCGAGACAGAGGACAAATCTGACGCGAGAAGAGCAAGGACGGAGGAACCACGAAGAACGACGAAGTGGGGAGGAGACGCCGCGAGACGGAGGGTCGCTGGATAAACGGCACAAAGGGATAGGAAGCCGAAGAGAGGAGGGCCTGTTAAGAGCGAGGGCCCCTGAAATCGAGATCCGAAAAGCCCCGTGCAATGACCGGACGAACCGCACACGCGATCTTCGCCGGCGCAGCATCCTCCGTTTCGAGGTACTCTCTTCACTCTCTTCCTCTCTTCGAAGAGGCCAAGAGGAGTTTCGAGGATGGATGCATAAGATGCGTTCGTCGACGAAACTTGTGAATCAGTTTATTTATATGTTCTTTAGCAAAAAAAAAAAAAAATACCAATCTTATAATTTCAGTGATCTCTACTAGTATAATAAATGTTTAGTACAATTATCATAATATTTTTAAAAGATGAACATAAATGAAAATAAAAAGACTTGTAGAAAAGATGAGATGGAAACACTATCTGATATTAACTCGACACGCACATCTAAAAGCTTCCTTCAAATCCTAATCCTTTTAAATCCTTTTTCTTGGAACTATTTATATAAAACAATGATTTTACGAAATAATGCAGTTTTAATTTAATTGTAATGGAAATTTCTATACTTGCGTTAATTGATTTTTGTTTGTGTTTTTTTCATAATGATAATCACGACGAAATTCGCGTATTATGGACAAAAATGAGAAAATGGAGAACATTCGAGGAATTACGTTCGCTCGTTAAAGATCTGCTGTGATATTATCTGCAGCTTATTGGGTGAGGTACCCTGTTATTTTACAAACTACGGAAGATCATTAAATGTGTTATTTTTTGCGCCCCAAAATCACCTCGACTTCAAAAAATTGCAGTCCGGCTTCAACTCTTCGCAAAAGTACAATAAATACGAATTCAAGCAACTTCACTTCATCATCTCATCAACATGAAATTCTACTTAAATCGAGAAACTTTTATTCTTTTAATTAATGTAGGATGAAACTTCTTTTCTGGAGGGATCATTGCCGGTTCTTGGTTAAAATTGGCATTTCTAGATCGTAATAGTGTCCACCCTGAAAAAGTCACATTAACGATACCTGAGATGCATCAAAGAGACTCGTTAAAGGACTGTGCTGTCGTTAACCATTGTTTAGCCGCTCCTGGGCACCTACGGCCCTGCCAGCCGGTAAACCAGTCTCTCCGTCTGAGTAAAAAGAGAAAGAGACAGAGCACGGGAGTCGTCCTGTGATAAACAGAAGGAGAGATCAAATGAGAGAGAGACAGAGGGGGAGAGGATTGAGAAGAAAAAAATGAAATAGAAAGTGGTCCGGCCGGTGCAACAGACTACAGTATATGACGCCTTTAAAGCACCTCCTCCTGGTGGTACCCATGAGTCTGTTCCTGTTTTCCACACACTATACCAAATCCGCGATGCTTTCTTGAAGGCTCCCGCGTCATTATGCTCGCATTTCTCGTGCGGTTGTCGACTCGGAAAGTATATCCTCAGCTTATCGCCGGTAAGTCGAGATACGTACTGTTAAGTATTAAGTGTTAAGTCCGAGGTCCATGATACAAGTAAGTGTAACTGCGCCGATCTGTAAGGAGGCTTGTTCTGTCATTTCGCAAGGTCGAAGGCGAGGATGACGCGCGAAGCAGTGATAAGAGTTAATCATAGTGTTGAACTCGGTATAACTTATTTTTTCAAACGATACGTACATCTTCTTTTTCCAATCCATATGGCGCACAAATGTGTTTATTAAATTGAAAACGAGATATGAGCACGATTAATAATTACAGTAAAGAGAAATTGGCTTTCATTTTTTAAGAGGAAACTTTAATTGAAGAGAAAGTTAATTAACTGTTTTAAAAATGCATGCGAATCGAGGCTATTATATTATCTGTGCATTCGTGCTGTCATTTTACTTAAAAAATAATTAAATTGTTTACAGAAATTTAAATTACAGAAATCTGTTTAAAATCCTTTTTACACAATATTTCTCTAACTGCTCGGATTTTCTATAACACATTAATATTCTTCGAAGATTATTAACTTTAATATTTAATTATATCTATAAGATATTTTTACTGTAGAGTGACCAATTGCGATAACGTTAATGAGTTGCACAATCCATTGCTTTTACGTAAGATTCTGCCAATATTGACTGCTCTAGAAAGTGATTCAATTAGTAATTCTTCAAACTCGTGTTCCTACGAATGGTGATTACGAAATCGAAGGCCTTTTAACAAATCTATTTAAAGTTAACGGCTGCTTAGAATTTTCGAGCACTCAGGCATGACGCAAAAGTAATAGTAATCAGTTAGTATACTTTTATAATTATCAGTTAGTATACTAGTATAATTTTTGTGTAGTCGAAAGATCGCTAATATTTGCTATTGATGTATCTGACAGATTTTTTTTAATATGTAAATGTTTATACGTGTGTGTGGAAGAATAAAAGTCTATTTAAAAATTTGTCGCTTTATGTAATTTATTTTTTGTTTCGTATATATGTCAACGATCAGGTAGTTACGATCGAATAATCAGATAAATATAATAGATATTATTTAATAATAGTTTAAATCATTATAAACGTTAATAATAATCTAATTATATTATGAACTGTATGTGTGTGAAGGACTCGACAATGTATATGTTAGAATAGATTGCATCAAAATATTTTATTGAAAGCTTTGTTGATTTCTCACCGATCATTTTTGTTTGCTCTCTTTACAGGGTAACAAAAATTTCGATCTTTGGACATATTAAAATTCCCGTTACAAAATGATTAAAATTTTGGCCCTTTTGCTACTCACTTCAGTCTGTGTCATAATCAATGCTCAAGAGACGGCATCTAATGAAAAATGTAAGTAAAATAGTAAAAGATATTTGTTAAAGAATATTTGAAGACTTTTATTATATGTTTTCGCGAAAATATATACACGTAAATTGTATATGAAGCAAAGATAAAATAATTAATTGTACTTAATAATAAACTTTAAATTTTCTTTACCTTTAAAAATTTAATTAATAAAAAATTCATTTCTGCATCTCTTTATTTATGAAAGGAATATTTATCTAGAAATAAAAAAAAAATTGGATCTTAAATTTTACTTTCTTCAGTAACTTGTTAAACAATTTATTATACTTTTTCTTTAATTGCGCAGCACTTTTTGGTCAAACGTTTGATGAAATTATCGTATCGTCGGATTTAAACGTTAGAAGAAAATCAAAAGAAAATCGTCAAGGCAAAAGATTATCAAATGTGCCGTCAGCAACTACTGGTCCACCGGAAAGACCGACTGCAATTGCGTCCAGACTCGTTTTCGCCGATGGAAGCCGTATAACGCCAGAAAAAAGGGAGAAACGTGGCATAACAACGCGAAGGAGGTAAATTAATAAACAACTATCTTTCTTGTTAATTGAGTTATCGATGAGACTCGATTTGAATTAATTAATGTATCTATTATAAAAATGCCGAAGTATTAATGCCAGCTAAATCACAATGTAAATTATTTTGATATATATATATGTAAATGTGTGATTAATTTTAAAAAGAGCTAAATAATCTTAGGTAATATCAGCTGATAGTATTATGCCGTTTTACTAAATCTTCAGTGAATTCACTTAATTACTGTTTACTGAATTGCAAAGTAAAACTGAGTGAATATTTCTCTAAACGATTTTCATCCAATAATGTAATCGGGAAAAAATGTTAATTGCACTAAATCAATTCTCAAGATAGAATTTTAATTTATCACAAAAATGGGAAAGCATATTTCATGCACCTAATTTTAAAAACAATTAATTGAAGTTTTTTGTTATAAAGATTTATTTATAATTGCATATACTTAACATTAATTGTACGTGAAATAACTTACATGATCTTTATAATTTCAGGTATCTGGATCTGGGCGTCGCGGGATACTTGCTGAAATCTCGGAAACGGTGAAAATTTTATACTCCGAGGACAACCGCACGACCCTCCACACCCTCATCTGTGATCACACTTCTTTGGATGAACTTTTAGGCCACGGTTCATGTACAAAAAGGATAATAAAATTTTTCTGTGTCATAACACTTCCAGCTTTATCACTGCGCACTCGCAAAATTATTCTTCTCTCTTGACTTTCCACAAATCCATATTTCACATAATAAGACGCACCTTCCTAAATTTCAATAATATTTAATATTTATCTTAGAGTAAAAATCTATGAATAATATTCAAAATCAAGCATGTCTCTTTTAATTTAATAAAATTAATATTTATTAAAATATGTTATTATTATTAAAATTTTCAATTAAGAGTAAAGAATTAATCATTCTAAATTTTAACACATTTCATTACATTTTATCATCGTTAACATAGTACAGTTTTTTTTAGACTCAAGGAAAATAATATGGTAGATTTTCTTGAGACGCTGAGACAAACACAATTTGAATACGATTTTTTTTTACGAATATATCCTTATTGACGACGGTACGTCACGGTCTGACAATACGACCGCCGCAATGGCAGGTCAATTGTCAGGCATTCCGCGTTCGTATGCGAGTCGAAAAAAAGATCGGTTGTCTGAAATATGGCAGCCCGCCCTCAAAAGACAGCCGCTAGCACGATCGCTATGCATCGTGTCGATGCACTTCGCCACGCGATGCACCTACGGCACGTGACACGCACGTCCAAAACACATCATTTGTGTACCAGCTTTTCCTTTCTCATTTGCTCGCGTAATATTCTTTTCGTTTCTTTAATTAATTTTAGATTGAAATTAATGATGTGTCACAATAAAGTTACTAATCATTAGTTTCAACATGAAGATAAAAATGTGAAGATCGTGACGAGACTTATTATTTATTATATTATACAACCTTGGTTCTGTAACTTCTTCATTTAATGATTTTTTATCCTTATTTTTTTGTACTCTTGCTCTTGCGATAAAATATACATTTCCTTGTCTTCGAAAACGATTGTCATATTAGATTTCTGGTTTTATAGATTTTTAGATTTTCTTAGAATTTCATAACTTTTGAATTTAATATTTTCTTCACACACACGTTTCTTACTTATGATTACTCTTTTCACAAATTCGTCAGACACACGTATTGTAATGTCTTCATTTTATTAGCCACAATCTTCACATTATCTGGCGTAATAAGCGTAAGTAGTAATAATACAAAATAAGTTGTTAAATGCAAATTCCCGTTATTAAAGAATGAAATTATGTTACGCATTTGTTATTTCCTTGCGTACGTAATGCAAAAAATCTCGACTTTTCTTTGAATCAACTGAATGCCGGAAGACTCCGGGAATTTAATTTACGGTTAAGCTATAACTTTGCAAATAGTCGGTCGTTCGCTTCGTGCGTAAAGAATAGGAAAATCTCGCGTTCTGAACATTAAAAGAGTCCGACTAAAGTCATATAATATTTTATGGCGATTTCGTGGTTAGATTTTTCGGCACGCTGAGTCGCTCGTTCGCATACTTCTGCTTTGACGTTACAGTACATAAGCACGAACATGCTATAATTGATCGAAATAATACGATATATTGATTGCAAGAGCAAATGCACATTCTTTGGATTTTTATATATATATAAATTAATTTAATTAATTAAGTCAATTGTTAATATTTTAAGAAATCAATTAGTTAAAAAGCTCGTCGTCAGATTGCAGTGTGCATAAATTTTGTGTTAAGCTTGAAGTGATCTCGATCTCTTCGCGTCGATCCAGGCCGGAAGTAGCATTCCACGATGTGAATACAAATCCAACCGATCAATTTCCTCGGGCAATAGGGAGAATGGACCGGTGCAGGTGTTTCGTTTTCGACCCGATCTCGCATTTGCATCAGACCTCTATCATGATGCAAAATCCGTAGGTCTTATTGCATGTATATACCGTTTACGTATATACGTGGGGGTTTATGTTAGTTTGGTGCACCTGCGACTATTTTATATCTTTCCAGGAAAAACTGGACACTAAATCCTAAATGCGGTTATCTATGGTCAATCCACTGACTGCTAATCACTGACGTCAGTAGCGCAGCTAGAAGACTGGGCTATGAAAACGAATGAATAACGTTTTATTTCTGTTTTACTAAATTTATAGATTTATAAAAATTTCAAAAATCATTTATCCGTATTATTTAAAGAATGGCACAATTTTCATTTTGATAACGATTATCTAATCAATTTAGGAAAGAAACTTTTTAAGATCTGCATAATGCTAGATTTTTTAAATTTAAACAATTACATATAACTATCTGTATGTAAAATATTTTTTTTTTCTTGATCTTTTATTAAAGTAAATACTTTTTCTAGCTTTATTAATTATATATTCATTTTATTTTCGATAATTCCCACGATCCAATCTTTTCGTCCTGCCTACGCCACTGAACAGGATACACATTTAAGTGAAACACATACTATGATTCGAAACAGCACGAAGCTTTCGTTTTATTTAAAAAATTTGCAAAATGAACGCAATCCACAGACGAGATGTTACGCGGTCTTTCAACTCGCAGTGCTTACCGGATTTACCGGACTTACCGGACTCTTCGTGATTGGTTTCCAAATAAGATTGTGAATATCTACACCGAGATGTGTCTTGAAACGCTGTTGCGGAAACTGAGATGCAAGTTTTCAAAACTTTTTAATTTCAATTAAATATCGTTAAAGATATTCTTTAAAAAAGATTTAAACGTTTTAATATCTCTATACAGAAAAAATAAATATGTATTTGTAAAAGAAAAATAAATGCATAGTGCTAAATTAAAGATATTAATTCGAGAGACTTTCTTATTAATAATAATTGCATTTGACTTAATCCCTTCAAATTCCTTTGAAATTGACGTACAAACAGGCGAAAAATTCGTATCGCCCATCGATTTAATATGCGTCATTGCGAATTAATCATCAGCATCACTTGCCAGTCGATCGTTCGACAAGATTTCGAGTTAGGCGAGGCTACCAAAGTAGTACGATCTGTATGTCTCACGTCTTCGACGGCTTGTCGCACGTGAGCCGATCAACGTATGCCGTTGCACAGCACGTGTAATTCGACATCGCCTAATCTTAATTCAGCCTGCACGATGGTACTAAATGAGATTCCGTCGGCAAAACCGCGCAGACATTTGCGAAAGCGGGAGTCAAGTGTACCGCTGAAATCCTGAGAATTCTGGGATTTCTGATTTTAATTCCGCGACGAGGAGGGTTGACTTCGTACACGAGATATGAATTCATTGTTGAATTTATTCAACAAGTAAACGAATAATTTTAAGAGATTATAATTTATACTTTATAGAATACTTCAGCGAAAAAAGTACTATGAACCATTATAAGGATAGTGAATAATTAGAAATTAGGATCATTTAAATTACATACATTATTTAAACTATTTAAGTCTTGTAACTATTTTGTGCTTAAAATTATTTTGGTAAATCTTTATAAATAATTATTGCATAAATAATTTAATTATTTGTAATAAAATAACATGCCCATCTCTCGTTTTGTATCAATAAAAAAAATTATTTACTGCAAAAAATAATGACACAATGATCTTAGATGGTCAATGAATAAATGGAAGCATTTCGTATCTAAATTTTGTAAACCTATATCTTTTACAAACTCTATATATAATACACATCTGATATGCATCGCTTTAAAGAAGACTCAGAATAATTGTGCTTCAACGGTACTAGACGCACCTGTTTTCTTGCCTTATTCTCAAATGGGTTTTAGACGTATCATATACGGTCATTGAACTCGTACCGCATTGTTCTCAAACCAACCACGTGCCATTTTAAAGCCGGATTATTGATTATTTAAACAGTACATTGTAACATAATACATATATTTAAAAAAAAAGAAAAAAGCATTTCTTTATCTTTAAATTCCTTGAAGTATAAATTTTATTACACACGCGGAGAAAAGAACTTTGCATTATACAAATCATTTATAACATATTGTTTAGTTGTCAGACATCATGACAAAAATATTAATTTGTTAAAAATTGATTAGTAAGAATTATGAATAAATTTTTATATGGTACACACACAACAATTTATCAAGTTTATAAATAATGATTCAGTTGACGCATTGAAAGCTGAAAGATTTTAATGGAATCGTAAAAGATTAGACTAATATTTATTCTAACTCACATTCGTCAGTTAAGCGGCTCGATTGTTGTGTACTCCGGTATCGCAGACATTATATCGTGAGTTCGCGTTATTTCATGAATCAATCTCGAATCGCACCGCTTTCCAAGTCACGCATATCGTATTTCTGCGCGTGACCAGACGGATCAAAAAGTAGCGTGTCTGACAGAAGGTAGGCGTATCGCAGTTGGTATCGCAAAATTCGTACATCATTCCTCCCCGGAATATTTTTATACTTCACTGCCTCTTCCTTCTCCGAGAGCATAGAAATCAATCTCCGCAGCACATCCGCGTCGCACTATTCTCTGGACTCATATACCTAGAAACCTTCCTATGGCGAGCTATGTGGAATCACAATCGCCGAATTAATTCGCAAATGCAAATACGAAATTTACAAGCAATTCTTGATTCTTCGATGACTCGCTGAATCACATCATATTATATAATAACTTCAACTTACAATTAATATAAATGCAATAATAAATAAATATATAATTTTGACTTATTACTGTTCAACAAAAATGAATTTTTTAAGAATGAAGAACACGAAAACGAAGGTAATTGTTGACGTAATCTTTTGAACGCTAAATATGATCTCATTTACCAATTGCTATAATTTGATAAATGGAGTCATACTTAATATCCAAAAATCTATGTTATGAGGGAGAGACATTCTTTCTTTCACATAAGAGAAAGAATCTATCTTTTGGTTAAAATAGTCCTTAGCTCAAGAATATTCATATATGAACAGTTTATAGAACCGAAAAGTGTATTTGTAAATTTATTATTCCAAAATCCACTTCGCGACAGAAAAATATAAAATTCTTTCTCTTATTTAATTTATTCTTACCGGTCTAATTTCCATTTATAATTGGAAAATAATTACTTCTTGCGTATTTTATGTAAATAGTAATATTAATATAGTAATAATAATGTGATAAAGGATAAAATATAATAAGGGAATAAAGTTTTATTGATGTAATAAAAAGGCAAAAATCCTTAAAGGTTCTAATTAATTTAATACTTAAAAATATTTAAACAAATGAGCATTATAAAAAAAATTTCCATTGTAAAATATCAGATCTCTTCTTAAAACAGCTGAACAAACGGTTTTAAAAGATTATGCAAAGATACCGGATCCATCCACCGATAATGACGCGAGTTTGACGTAACTCCCTACGACCGCACGTGTGACTTCTTAGAATTAATATTATGTCAGTCATACTCGTCTGAACGGGTACGTTTGGTCAGAGGTGACGATAATTTTTCAGGGATGATCAAGAAGTCTGTAAGAGTCCAATGGTGGTGGCCGTGGCTGTCGTGTCTGGAATAGTAAAACGCGCTCATAGTCAGATTCGTCTTGATGTCAGTCTCCCTTCAACCACGCTTCATCTTCAGCTGCAAAAGCAGACGCGGTATTATCTGATCCCTACGCAGACGACGTGCTCTCATTGCGAGTCATCCCTGCTGCTATTCACATTTTATGTTTGTGACGAATGCAACGACGCATCCCTCATAACTTTCCGAAGTACTAACCCGACTTTCTTGCGGTTTTGCATTTGATTATACACAAGTTTTTACTACCGCGGTCGTTATTTTAGCTTGAATTTGAATTTTGATTAATAATTCTAAATTTTATATGTTATACAAAGTTGAACCTTTTGATAATTTGTATAATCACATTTTATCAATCTTTTAATTTTATTGCTACTTTACTTTCTCAGTGCATTATCTGTAAAGAGGAAAACGGCAAGCAAACAAAATCTTTCGATTGTCAGATCGTGTATATTTTTAGATCAATTGAAAATGCATGAAGCTGCCCACGAGTCTGTTTGTCTGGCACGTTAGATTTCTCTATCACGTCTTGATCGGGGTGACTCAGTAACTCACGTCGCAAAAGAGGGAAAGTGTGGGGCCATCGGCCCTCCGCGACATTCATCAACCATCGCCCATTCACATTCTCGCCGTTTCCCAAGCGAATTCATTACGAACACTTTGTTTCAGTCATGAGCCAAATGCCTCGAACCAACCTGATTCTTTCTGATTCAGGACTTATCAGTCGTTCAATGTCCTCTTTCTCTGATTCTCTAACCATGGTCATTCAAAAAAGATAGAATGAATGAATTGAATAGATGAGAAAAAATAATTGATGAAAAATATGCTGCAAGTCAAGTGTGAAGCCAAATCTAAATTCGCAATCCTTTCTCCCCTAATTTAGTGAACCTTAAATTGCTATAAACGTTAATGAGTTCGTCAAGACAATAGATATTTCGATCAGATATTTATGTGGTGTTATAAGATTGTCTTTTTGGATATAACGATACTTCGAACTTTCCTTTTAAATATACGTGTGCATATCCAGCAATAATTCCATGTCATTTACATGCGTAGAAGAGCCTGATCGATAGATTATCGGTCCGATCCCGCGAATCCAGATTGTCATCGGCGCGGATCACAATTATAAATTCACGTTTCGCATCGGTCATGACGATCACGTAGAGCTTGACGGTGCGTGCGCTTACTTTACCGCGATTCTGACCGTATAAGAGACCACTTGACGAAGGCTGGTGGGGCATCCTGTATCCCCTGTGTATCCACCAATAGGTCCGACCCATCCCATACCCCCATATCAAGGTATCTACCCATCCCATTGTCCTGCATGTCCGTGTGCTTCGTGGTATAAAAGCTATTGCGACGGTAAGGACTACCAGCATCGTGCAAAAAGTTGGTGCATCAAGATCGGGAAGATCGGTGGAAGTGAACCGCTTAATTATCTGGATTTTTCGTCAAAGATTGCTAAAGCACGAAAAAGTCGTATTTCCTGGAGGATTTCTAAAGAGACGAATGATCAGAATCGACAAAGGATCGTCACGAAAATACTCGGATTAGAGATCAGAGAGAGAATGGTCAACTACATCAGTTTTGTTCTAATTGCGATGGCGTCGGTCGCGATAGCGGAGTCGAGGGTGATTCCGGCTAAGCCCAGTAAGCGCTAGAGTTAATACACTAATTTGAAATATTTCTCGAAGATTTTAAAAACATTTTGTGTATAGCATAAGACATAAAAAACTAAATTATAAAAAAATTTCCAACTCCTTTAAATGTTATGTAATTAATATAGAAACTGAAACAGGTACAATAAAATTATGTAATAAATAAAACATCCAATAATTTCAAATGTAAATAGCAATAATTATTCTGTAAATTTTATTACTGTTCTATTATTCTTATATAAAGATATAAGATCTGTTTTCTTATAACGCGAAGCTAAAGAAAAATAATATAATACCTATTTTATTGTTATTAAATTAAAAATTTGCATTATTTACAGTTTCTGTGACGCTCGATACTTACGGCAATCCTGTAATGTTCCTGAGAGAAAAGAGGACAGCCGTGCGTCCTTATCCACACAGGACGATGATGTTCACCGGTTATTACAGACCGATACGTCGAACGAATAACAGTGGCCAGGCAACAGGCGTCTTCGCGCAAGGAAATGCTGTGAGTGGCGAAGCTTTCTTCGGTGGTATGCACACGCCGCATCTCAAGGGTGGCCCGGAACCAATCGAGGAATCGGAAGTGTCCAGCGCCGAGGCACAGGCGGCGCCGGCGCCTGAAGAACAGGAACGCGAATATCATCACCATCGAAATGAGGTGCACCGTCATGAGGAGGAGCAGCATCACGAGCATCGTCACGATGAGGAGGAACAGCTTCATCCTGACGATCCTCATTATCATTATCATCATCATCATCAGGATTCTTTGATCCCTCAGGTACGACGATTTGATGAGATTTATATTTGATATAAGTGTGAAAATAATTCTTAAATAAAACTTGAAAAAAAAAAACATAGGAAGTCCATAATTTGTAGCAAGATCAATTTTAGATGTTTCACGTTTAAAATTATGAGATCAGTTTATATTTATACATTCACGAAATAGAATTTTTGTAAGATTATAAATATCGATCTATTTAATAAATGGTTCTCTATGAAATATGACATGGGGATCTATATTACTCTTACAGGGGCATCACGAATTGGAGCAGATTCCGTTAACTACAGAGATTGCACAACCGACGGAAAAGCCGTTTACTGCCACGGAGGCGTCCCGACCAAAGATGCATCATACCAAGAAAACGCATAAGACACCCGTAATTGTCAACGCTGACGATGATGACGACGATGAGGATGAGGTGGATGAGGAAGACGATGAACCGGTTGTGCCGTTTGTACCTTTTAAGGGCAGACGCCGTCAGAAATATCCTCATTTGAACAACTTCTTCCCTATGGTCTTCAGCTTCCCAAGACTGGCTACTCGCGCTGGATCTTCCGGATCTGTTCCTGGTGCTATCACTGCCATCGCAAATAGTTACTCTACAGGAAAAGGCGGAGTTGCCAGCTCAGTAGCCACTGCTTATGGCGGATCTCCAACTGGGTAAGTTTTCCTTCTATTGATTACCTTCATAAAGAAACATTGCGATGAAAAACAAGTTATTGTAGTTCGGTAATCGCATTGGAAAAAAAGATTCTCTTAAATTATTTTAAATATACTGAATTAATTCAAGTATTTGTAAAGAAAAATTATCTTTATTTAAACAAATCGCTACAAGAAATAAGAATATATAAGTAAATGTATACAAATTAACACATTTTTTTATTTGTATTTTTGTTAGAAAGAAACAACGCCCGCAGCCATATAAGGAATAATTGTTAAAATGATCGATATTATCAGCGAATTAACAAATTAAATTTGCCTAATAAGAAGTTTTTAAGACAATCTTTGGACAACTCGCACATTATCCTCGTAATTGCCAAGTCTTTTTTCATGTTTTAATATTTGTTAAATCTCAGATATAAAAAAAAATATTAAATTATATACAAAAGAATTTTCGACGAAAAAGCAAAACTAATTAAGAGCAATATTAAACTTGTTTGTAAAAATGTGCAATTTATTATCTAAAAATACACATTGTTAAGTAAACACATTGTTAATTAACACAAATTTGCAATCTTTTAGTATCTAGATTATATCGAGCTTTAAATTATTGCTGTACTACTTTATAATAAACTTTCAGACAGATTAACTGTAACTGTTTAAGCTTAATGAATCTTAGACTTATTTCATTTACATCGATTAATATATCAAACTACAGTTAAAAAATTAAATATGTTTATACTTTCTTTGTGGAATATGCAATCATATTTTATAATAATATAAGAAGATTTAGTAAACTAGCATAATCCGCAATCGTGGCTTATATTTTTGTAAATTATGAATTGTTATTAAATATTCACATTACAGTATCATCTAAAATAAAATTCTAGAAATCTAAGTATCCGTCTAACTCGAGGAAAATCCAAATTCAAATAATAAAATTAATTTATATATAATGAATTTTTTAATAAAAAAATAAATATTCTTTTTATATTACATACACATTCAACAATTTATATCTATTTTTTATTATATCTATTAAGTCTTTTGTAAATGTAAATTATAATAGAATAAAAAGATATTAAAATAAAACACTTTTTTGGACTTTCTGAATTTCTAAATATAAATAAATTATACTATATTATGACAATTATATAGCATACGCATTTTATTTACATAAAGAGTTTAAAGCAACAGGAAATTCAAATCTTGCGAATATAATATAATATAATATCAAACTTTATTATAAACATGTAATTCGAAGTTGAGACATGTTTATTATTATATGGCGCACATTTTAAAAACGATCCACGATTAATCACGCGTCGTTTTAAAATTTATTCAAAACAGAGTACATTATTAATCATCCATAATAAATTAATAATCCGTAATAAAAAAGATACATACTAGTTATTATACATATACAACAGATGATAAATGAAGTACGTGTATGCAGTCAAACTACATTAACGTTTTCAACATACTTTATCAAAAGCTGCAAATTTATGTGTATAATTGATTAAAAAATTGATATAAACAGAAATCTTCAATTTTAACATATCAACAACTGTACAAAATAATATTCTCTATTGCAACATTCACTGTATAATACGTGACGAGTCAATTAAGAAATTTTTAGTAAAGTAGATGGTATTTACTTTGTCTGGAAATATTATGATTAATAAAAATAAATAATTAAAAAGATTTGATGGTTCAATTAACGAAATTTATACTGAAATAGTTTTGTACAGCGTTTTAAATTTACACGATAAGTGCAATGAGAAAATTGCTTCTAACTTTTAGAAAAATAAAAAATTGAAACGATCAATTTATTAAATGGTTTAATAAACAGACATATAAAAAGTTGGTATCAATTTTGCAGGAAAATTCCTACGCTTATTACGTCCATAACTGTTTACAAATACCTAATTGTTCGCACTTGTCGGAAAAATTATGTTTCAAAAAGATTAAGAGTAAGATTAAGATAGATAGGTGTGACTGCAAAATTATAGGATTACCTTGCATTCTCATGCAAGATTGCAATCACTTGTCTTTGGAAAGAATAATAATATATATGCGAACGTTGCGCATACAATACTCATCGTCGGAAGTCCCAAATTTAAGCGTGATATAACTTTTAAAATAATTCTATTTGAGTACGATGCAAAGAACGTATGAATTTATTATACAAGTATACTTTTTCCAGTCTAAATAAATCCGTCGGGTCAAAATTCTTCTACAGTGATTTTTATACAATGTAAATATGTAACATAACAATTATGCGGGATACTGTGCTAATAACTTCGATCTACATTAGAACGGAATGGGGATTTCCGTTCGTAAAGTGTGTTTTTAAAGTGCTTGCTAATTGAAAAATTATTTAAAGCAACTTTATATACAATTTACGTCATTGGAATATTTTCTAATTTTATCTATATAATAAAATTCCCTAGTATTATGCCTCTGACTTTACTTATATAATATCTTCAAGATTTCAAACTAATATGTACATATTAAAAATTCCGAGTAAGTCTTTTGAAACTTTCGTAACCAACTACAAACAAATATATAAACTACTGCAAAGTCTTAAATAATTTTGTAAGGATTGAAAGTAAATATTGTGTGTGTGTATGTGTGTGTGTGTGTGTGTGTGTGTGCGCGTGTGTGTGTGTGTAACATATATTTTGAATCATTTTTAATTAATTGAATTAATTAATCAACAGGATCTTATTTTAAACCAATCAATGATTTAATTAGAATATAAATATGTATTAAAAAATCAAGAGAAATTGTGATTAAGTGGCATAGTTTGTTGAATAGATCTTTAACCATAAAATTGTTCTGTGCGTTAATAATAATGGATGAACAGAGTACTTATTGTTAGATGGGAATTCCGAAGTATTCGTTCATCGACCTAAGATTGTGAAGTCCCGAGAAAAACCAAGGCCAAGATTAGTTAATGTATCCTCTAGGCAAATAAGATTTCATGGTTCTTTAAGCTAACCGGCTATTCCGGTGACCAAGCATAATTAATGTTGGACAATGAATCTAAAGACGATTATATGCACGACAACAGTTGAGAAATGGTATTTTGAATACCTAGTTATGCAACAACGGTAAGAAGCTTGAAGGTCAAAAGGATTAATAATTAAAAACGTGTTTTTATTTTCACATTTCCCGATTGTTGGATTTTATAACATAATAGCGATTTCTTTCGTGTTAATGTCGCTCTTTCTAAAGGATTTACATTATATATTATGGTAATCTTAATGTTATGATTGTTTCGTTATAAGAATTTTTATCACACAGTTTTATAAACAAAAGTATTTCAACATGTTCTATTAAGGATAATTCTTTAAGGATAGTTCTTTAAGGATAAAATGACGATAACATGAACAGCGCGTCGAACATTAATTACGCAGGCAAAATTGGTACTCACGTTTTCCTTTATAGAAATCTTCGTCATGCTATTCCTTGAACTTTCGTCAGTGTATCCACAATTTCTCATTTGCCTCTTCAACCTGACTTTACCATAACTGATTATTTTTTATAACTCCACTATTAAAAACCAATTAGCACGATTACTTTGATCAGCAGTTCCTAAACTTTTCAGCTTTATTCTATTTTAAGAATTAAAAATTAAGAATTTATGTAGGACAATCTTTGTATGAAAGTATAAAAATTTTCTAAACTGTCAGAACATTGTTAATTATTATATTTAATAATAAATTCCTATACGATACTAAATTATTTTAGTTAAAATTATTACTTTAGAAACTTTAATTACTTCTGATTAATTAATTAACTTAGAAATTTACTTGTTGACGCACAATAATTATAATAATGACTACAAGATTAGTAACTATTAAATAAAAATCGTTAATTAATGTTGATTAATAAATTAATCACTGTTGTAAAGAAATCTTGTTAATGATCTACCTGTGTTCTTTCGCACTTCCTTAAAATTTTGCAATTTGAGAACTAAGACGATCTATCACGAGCGATACCGAGGATGGACTTGTCACGAAATGGCGTTCTACTGAGTGAAGGACGGAAGTCATTCCAGGGACAACGCCAGCGGCACATCATCAACTCCACAACGACAAAAGAGAGGTTCATTCTGTTCGTGCTAATGATATGCGGCCGATTCGACGCGGTCCAAACTGCCCGTTTCGTATCTGTATAAACGCGTGTCGTTCGGGATATCCCGGAACATGTGAACAGGTTCCGTATATATAAAGACTGCCTAGCCGATTTTCTCATCGTCATTTGGCACTGAATATCCTTGGCTGCATAGTCAGTATCAGAATGTCAAGGATCCTTTTATTCGTTGCGCTGCTTGTCGCAGTTGCAGTAGCATTACCAGCACCGCAACTTCAAGGTAAAGACAAAAATGGTGTTCGTGAAAGTGTTGCAGAAAATCAAATTTTAACATATTATCACTTTATCGCGCGGTTTTGTATCAAGATTGCAAAATAATTGAATTCTATTATCTTTAAGCAAGGATGCTTTGTGTATCTCCTGCAAATTTGGAAGCTGTAGGAAATAGAAATTTATTTCTAAAATATATGCGTGCAATTTTTGTTAAATCCAATTTTTTTTAATTTTATAATAATTTGAGATATTGATTTTAACGAACGACGTGCGTCATGTTCAATGCTGCATCGACGCAAATAAGAAACCAGTTTATCTACTTTTTATGTTGACGCCGACATTTTTAACAATTTTATCTTACGTTGTATTATACAACTCATTGTTTATTGACAAAAGTACATAGTTAAGACAAAGAGTTGTATAAAATTTTTCTATCTGGAATTTCTTTTGAAATTGAAATAACAATTTCAAATTTAATACAGCAAATATAAATAAACAAATTGTTATTAATAGTTACCTCTCTAGATTTAGTAATATAATTATTATTGAGAAGTGATGTCTGAATTAATTGAATTAAAATTCAAATCTAAAGGTTCTCATTCAGATCTTCAATGGATAGTCAGAACAGCTGAGTCGGAGCCCGCTCGTCTTAAACGTACCGCGTACCGTGGATATGGCGGTGGTTTTGGATACGGTCGCGGATTCGGCGGATATGGCGGTTTCCGAGGTCATCATCATCATCATGGTCATCATCATGGTTATGGACATCGAGGATTCGGACATCGCGGTGGTTACGGATGCAGAGGAGGATGCGGAGGATACGGAGGATACGGTGGCGGATTCGCCAATAGCGCAGCCCATGCAGGTTCAATAAGCACGCCATTCGGCAGCGGCTCCTTCGCGACTGCGTATGCTAATTCTGGGTAAATATCACAAATCGTTTAATGAGAATCTTTAGCAAGTCAAACTCGATGAAAAAATCATTGATTGTAAAATGTAAAGAGAAATTTTAGATATAATTTTAATTATTAATTATAATTATATATGATACTTTTTTTGTGATCTTGCAATCCCATTAATGTTATTATGTGATAAAATTATTAGCATGTAATTTACAATAATGTATTTTGATTGCCATAGATATGGACGATGAAGGACTTAAATAAACGGATACTTAAAAAAACGGCCACTGCTCATTAAGAATGGATATGTAACATAATAATATGTAATATAAGATGTAACATAATAAATTATAATTGTGCATTTATTTTATATATATATATATATATATATATATAAATGTTTATATTTTCATACCAAATAAATTTATTTACACAAAATATGAAACTCGATTATATATCTGACTTATTTTGTAAATCGCAACCAATATAGTAATCATTTTATCTTGCGAATTTTAAATTTAATACGTTATTAGGCATCATTATTTTCCACATTTGTTTTATATTGATTAGCAAATAATCCAGACTATTGATTTACACACTTCAATCCAATCAGTCGTCCATGAATGCAAATTACATTTAATTTTATATTCAGAAAACGTGACAGCCATTGAAAAATAATTGTCATTCTGTGCAAATTCGGGAACAACACGTCAGACGTCATTGACAATTCCCTTATTCATAATCCATTATGTTCTACTCGGAAAATATTAATATTCTAGACGTAATATATCGATATTTAAACGACAATATAGATATTGTTGCTCCCGGTAATATTAAATACAATTATCTCATCGTGCGGAATAATCACGCGAATATATGCACTCGCGTGACTTTACGCGTTTTCGATACACAACGATACGTTCGTTTATTCCTCGCCGGATGTTTTCATTAAATGTTTTGGAAAACGTCATATGTGCATGTGCCTTCGTTCGCACACGGTGCCTATAAAACGGTCTCGTTTATTAGACGATCTCATTAGAGCTTCACTTAGCAAAGTTACGCGAACAATCGAAAAATGAAGATGAAGATATTCGTAATTATATTTGCTGCCTTCGCGATTAAAGTGAGTTTCTAAGATTAAAGTTTTTCGAAAGTATATTTCTCCGATTCTTTGTTATCTGAAAATTAAATCTCACATACTTGAATATTTTAGAATTTCATCAAATATATTATAATTTTATTCTGAATTTCGTTTTCAGGCGCAGTGCCGCTCGCTCACGCTTTCAAATGTGAGAGAAGCAGGTAGAACTTGCATGTTTCATATTAGAGATAGATATTAAATACCCATACACAACAGTATCATGTAATATATAATTATTACGCGAGCAATTTCTGCTTGTCGTAATTTATTCACTGATTAGAGAAAAGAAAGTGCAATCTGCATAGAAATTAATGTCTATCAGAATACATCAAATTAGAATATACTATTATTGAATCGATACAGAATATTACACCGTGTAATTTTTTCAATTTGACAGACGAGACAATTTCCGTAAACTCGCCGGAGCAACTAAAAGAGCTAATTGCAGCGTACGAGGTAAACTTTGGGAAACTTATCAATTATGCCATAAAAATAAGTGAAAACAAGGACAGGTATAAACATGAGGTTCGATAATACGCTGTACCGTAATTTAAACGAACGAATTAATTATATATTATCGATTAATACGCAATTTATTAGTATAAACGTTACCTTTAAACTGAATATTGTTCATTTTAGACACAATTTTTAAAGCAGCTAAGCTCGATTATCGAACAACTTGTCCAAGAGCAATCGAGAGTTATGCACGACAAACTTAACAATACAAACTCTATGCCCTTGCAGGCATTAAATAACGTTAATAATATAAAAGATCTAATCAATTCTATAAAAGAGATTGATACTGTCTATCAGGATGAAGAGATTACCGACGAGCACGTCCGAATCAGTAAGTAATCGACAATCTTAGTCAAAATATATCCTGATGCCAAAGAATATTATTAGAGTTAATAAGTTTGGATGTATTTAAATAAAATATAAAGTTATATATAGAAATTAAGACATATATAAATATTGTAAAATACTGTAAAAAATTAAAAAAAAAGTTAATATTTTAAAATTAATTACAGAACGAGCGACTTTCGCAACATCAGAAGAATGGATGACTAATATGCTGATTGATATTCAACGTCAAGTGGTGCACATTCGAAAATATTTAGACAAGTTATGCAAGTAAGAAAGGCGCAAAAACAATTATAAAAAATGCAGACTGCGTCACTAACATTGAATAATTAACGATTAATCTCGACGTTTCAGAAAACATCATCCAACGTCAACAACCATTTTAGAAGTAAATTCCGATGTTGATATTTCTCCTGTTGGTCAGCCAAATAAAATACCGATTATGTAAAACAAATTTTTTTTGTATACTCGAACGTTACGAAAAATTTAGCCATATAATATTTTAATAAATGTATTTAAATCGTATTTTATAATTATAAATGTATAACATTATATTGACTATAGACTGTAATTAATAAACTAATAAATAATATGAAAAAACAAATAAATATCGTTATAATAAAATATCGAACGAATATACATTATCAATATCGTTTAATTTCTAATTTTATTGCAGTGATTCGTCTTGTCAAACGTATTGATGTTTGTACAACTGCGATATATTCATCCGATCTGTTGCTAGATGTCATGTTAAAATGTTTTTCAGACACATCATTTGATACGTTTGGTCGATAATACGTAGTCACCGCTGACGACGGAACCTTCGTCGCGACGAAGCAGTTCTTTGTCATTAATTGGTAAGTTTTTTTCCGATTTAATCGAACTTGTCAATCATACTAAACTCATATGACACAAACAGAAGGCAGTGAATTTTGTTTAAACAATATTCCATTACATTTTAACATTTCGAGTCATCCTCGTATGAAGAAGATGATCTCTGCTCGTAAGACCTCAATGCCTTCAATTGCACAATGCACTTTGTTGACATAATCTTTAGTGATAATATTTTGCCGAATAATAAAAGATGCGATTCTTAATGGCAATTATTTATCATTATCGCTGTGCTTCTATTTAGAAATTAGATCTTTCAGGCTGAATTAGTTTAATTGAAAATATTCATCAATATTTATTCGTAATTAATTCAAAATTTGACAATTCAAAATATTGAAAAAAACAATTCAAAATCTTAATAATATGATAATAGACAAAATATTTTCTCAAATAAATTGAATTATTATAATTCTGTAAAATCTAAAAATTAATTAGTTAATGTTAATAATTTCAGGTAGATTATTTTGATCAATGTAGGTATAATAGATTATTGTAAATGGAACGAAATTCACATGCATGCTACGTTTATCGTGAGTTAGAGAAGTTAAATTGAGAATCCGTAAGTACAGGAACACACGTGTCGATTATCGCAACGCGATCTAATTTAAGGTGCTATCATAGTTCTCATTCCAACAGTTCGTATCCTTGTGAAATTGCATTCATTGGCAAAATTCTGCTGAATTCATATATGTAATTACAATATATATTAAATCAATTTACAGAATAAAAACAAAATAGACAAGAATTAAATATAAAATTTTTATCGTAATTGCTTTCGGCGAAATATTTTTATATAATAAGGAAGACATGTGGAAGACATGTAAGAATGATAGAAGAAGAAAGATTCATATAATAAAGAAATCATGTAACGCAATAAAATAGGAGGGATTTCATCATGCAGAAATTAATATCATGCTTTCTGAAAATTGCAATTTCCTATGTTATGAATTGACCTCTCGCGTTTACGGGAGCGATTCTCAAGGCACATTGTTAAAGATGATTACTTGAAGATAAGACATGCATTATTCAAAATAATAGTTCTCTTGGAGAACTGCATCTCATATTTCAAGCGCTTTATTACCGTTTGCATAAATAGATCTCACGTTTAAAAGTGATTATTTAGATAGTTTGCAAGTTGATTAAAAATGTGTTATTAAATTGTTAGAGATGAAATTTTCTTTTCTGATCCAAATATATATGTACATAATTTTATGTTTAAAAACATACAATTTCTTGAAATTATATTGCTTCTTAATCAAACAGAGATATAAAATTAGAGTTTCAGTAAAATAGTTATAAAACAAATAAAAGTGTGCTTTAAAGTTTTCTCTATTTTCCATGTTCTACCTGGTACTGCGTGTTCAGAACATACAATCCTAAATAATACACGAATTGGTTTGCTTCAGACACAAATACAGCGCGAGTTGTATTTATTGTCTAACGAGAAAAGTTTTTACATTTTATCTCGCAAAACGATTGCGAGGCATAAACTTTTTAATGTTTCGATGTAACAACGTATATTATTTGTATTTCAATGTATACAGTGATAGATAATACAATATTAAATGAATAATATCTAAATTTATGCACTATTCATAAATCTTAGATATTTTTCTTTCTAAGTAAATTACATTCTTTTTCTCTGTACACGCAGACCAAGTTACGCGCACATAAATGTACGATTTAAATTCATTGGAATATTCGTGCCACGAAAATGGCGAAGACAACGAACCAACACCGTTACATGGAAATTACGCAAATATGATCGTAAATAATAATAACTCAGTTGCACGAAAGAAAAGCAATCTTTCGACAAGCTACGATTGGCTGTTTGCAATTTTTAGCTGTAAAAAAGGGACCACTGCATCCTCGCTCCGTGAATTATTTCTTATCGATTAATTGACTCGAATGTCTATATCGGTTCTCGTAGAAACAGTTTCTATTTTCATACAATTTTTCCTATTAAAAGTAGATTTGCATTTTTATTACAATCGTGAAAGCCCCATTTAAAGTATATATTTGTTTTTTCTTTATTGGCTTCTATTTTTAAATTACTTGCTTCTTACTATATTATTTCTCATTTTTAACTCAATGTAATATTATGTTCATTTTGCTTTTCTTTTTTTTACATTCTCAAATATTGTATTTTTTTATATACATATTGAAGTATATAAAGATATCTTTATAATACGAAGTCTTGTATCTTCATATACGATTTTTTTTTTATTACTTATGTATTATATTTAATTGTTACATTTGTGTATTTTCTTCTTAATTATACTATACTAAAGATCTAAAGCTAATCTAAAAAAGATTAGACTTATAAGTAGCATCACATTACTGATGCTGTTCTTCACATTTGTCTTTATGTACTTACATATCTTCTATCTTACCTTTCAATAAAATTATAATTATTAATATTATTATTATTTATTATTTTTTTTTTTAAATATTATATTTTTATAATTCTCATGTATATATGCAATATATAATTCAATCAGACAAAAAATATTAATGATTAAAGAATAGATCAGAATAGATTCTTAATTTTGCTGTACAAATAGAAAGCTAAAACTGTTCGAATAATTTAGAATTACCAACATAATATCAACAACCTAAATTAAAATTCCAATTAATTAATAACTTTTTAGTCACTGAATGGAGATGTCTGAAATACGAAACGCCACGTCAACTGGGAGGGCAAAGCTGGGCGTCGGCGCCGGGGCCGACGTCGACGCCGGCGCCGACGGTCGGACAGGTATAAGCATTCGTGCCGGCGCGACGCTCATGAAAAGTGTTTCCATTTTCTTGACGAGTAGTCGCAGGGCGTCGGCAAACTCAAAGCGACAAATCTCTGGCGCTTCTGACAAGGACGAGTCATCAAGAAGAAGACGTCGCCGAAAGATGCCAGAAGGCGGAGGCGTCAGGAATTCCGCATACATCGTAAAAGTGATCGAATCTCTTAAAAAAAAGACGAGATTTTCCAGGCGAGTTTGCAGAGACGCATCGCAATGACTTTTGAATTAATTTTCCAGTGTTTTATTTTGTCATTTTCTCGACAAAGAGAAACAAATGGAATTCAGTGGACTTGAACTGACAGACAAAATAGAATTACGCGATTTACAAAAATAAAATTCTCCAATAGAATAAAAATTATACTTTGTGAATTATACTAGTTCAGTAGCATAAAATAAAACATAAACGCGCGTATAACTATTTTGATTACCGATTTTAATCTGAAGATTTCCTTTTGTCAGGGTGGAACTGGATAGTCTCTGCAAACTTTACAAGAAATTGACTACCAATTCCAGCCAACAACAAGTTGGACGATCGATATCTATCGGCAGAAGGCCACAATCGAGGCCAGCTGTCGAGGTAATTACACCACACGCAATTGAAAGTTGACTTGTATTTAGGCAAAATAAGAAACATATAAATTACATTAAAAAATTTCTTCAAACTCACACATTGTGTGTGCTCAGAGAATTGATAGAACTATTTTTCGAGAACTCCTTCACAACACGTTTCACGTAATCACCGAGGACATTCTGGTAGAGCGCTTGTTTTGCTGCTGGGATCGAGAGATCGAAGGTGCTATCAGACTTGAACCGTGGATCATGGGACTAGACGTGTTCTTGCGAGGTAGTCTGCGTGACAAAATCGTTTTCTGCTTTCACGTGTACGATCTAAACAACGACGGATACATCACAAAAGACGAAATCTTTCAGCTGCTCAAGTAAAAGATAAACATTTTAACTTAATCGTATCTCTGTTTTATTTATAATTATTATTATCAAATATTTTCTAATTATCAAATATTTCATAGAAATTGCCTGATAAAGCAGCCCGGTGAAGAAGATCCAGACGAAGGAGTGAAAGATCTGTCGGAGTTAGCCTTGAAGAAACTCGACGTTGATCACGATGGAAAAATATCATTTCGAGATTATGAGACAGCAGTTATAGAGGAACCGTTATTATTAGAAGCATTCGGACATTGTTTGCCTACTGATGAAAGCTGCGCAGATTTCTTGATGACTCTTCAACCCTGAAAATATACACAAAATTAGTTATAGACGTTTTGCATAATAAACGTCCTTTCAATAAGAGATCTTTTTAGCAATTGACATCAGTTATTTATGATAATAGGATTATACCCATGTGTGTGTGTTATCCCTCTAAAACTTCTTACTCTGTTACATATTTTATCATTTATCAATAAATGCAATTACAATACGTAGAAATAGATCAGCCCGATTGAACTCTTGTACGTGTAATTGAGCAGAAAATACATCTATTGTTATAACGGACGTTGAAGTAATTATTACATCCTCTCTACTCATCTCGAGGGCTTGTTAAGCTTAACGTAGTTAATGATCGATGAAGAACAGACTGATTGATCGATTGCGATACGACGTTATCGGAAGTATTAAACACTATTGAGTTATTAACTTCTTAATTAAAATTGATGTCAACAACTTCTTTTAATTCTTTCCGTTCGTTGCACAAAATTAGTCGCCATAAATATTTTGATACGTTTAATTTTAATTAAATAATATAGATTTTGCATCGACTTGCCTTAGTTTTATTATTTACTTGATCGTAACGCTACTACTAGAAAACATTAAATTTGATCTTCGCAAAGATACTTTTAAATAATAATTGTTATCAAGATCCTTACAGTGACAATTTAATTAATAATCTATTTTCTCTCCTAGTTTGAGAATCGTCCATGTGATTATGTCATGTTTTGTATAGTTACTATACATAAAAATAATCAATTGACGTTGTTTTAATTCATGATTGTCCATAATGAGACATGCAAATAAAAGAAAGAGACGGCTGTAAAAAAATTAAATCGGAAACAACAAATCTCGACACTGCATCCGATATAGAGTATAAATGAAAACGTGATGAGTGACAACAGTCGTTAAAATTGGACAACATCGAAATACTTAATATTAATTTTATGATCATATTTAAAGCGATTGTGTTCAGCTTGTCGCAGCAAATGGTAAAATGTGGCCGAGAAGTTCAGTTTTGTTTGTTATTAACGCGTTGATCGTTTTGGTAAAATAAATTTAAATATAATATTTAAAGCTTTTTTAAATTTTACTTAAAATTAAATTAAGTATAATTGGAAAAGCATTTTATTTTAACAATTTAAAAAAAAATTATATTGTTAAAATATATACTTATATTATATCCTAAACATATATTTATTTGATTTAATATAATTAAAGTAATTAAATAATAAAAGATATTTATAAGAAATAATATAACAACAATTTGTAATAATTTCGTATACTTATGATATCTTGCGATTAATTCTTTTTCTTTTATTAGGTACATTCTTTGCCATCAAATATTGACTGGAATACTTCGCGTAATGATTTAGATTCAGTTGCTCAAAATGAAAATATTTTGAAGCTTTTTTTACAATTAGCAACGCATACAGCAAATCGATTAACCTATTTGAGAAAGAAAAGTGAAAAAGAATATGATTGTAACAGACGCAACGATACTCCATCAATTTCAACAACCGAAGCTGTCGTAACGCAATCGCCATCTCAAACGAATCTAGAAGGGCTTGATAATAGCCAAAAAATTCTGAGTCATTCGTTCTCCAGTGATCCTGAAATAAATTCGGATAAAAATCAAACAGTTTTCAGCTCGCAATTACAAAAGTTAAGTGATCTTCAAAATATCGACGATAATCAAGATGTAGAACGCAATCCAAATTTAAACATGAGCGATTTAATTCCAAAATCTGTACAAGATGTTCAAGACGCTTCATTCAATGTTACCGGACGTAATCACGAATTTAATTCTAACACTTCACAAAAATCAATTCTTGATTCAGATACATCAAGCAACTCGCTAAATGCAAATAAATTTAGACCAGACTTTCCGAAATCAGCGAGAAAAGTTAATCAAGCTTTAGTAAAAAATAACACGAATACAGCGACTATGAATGATTTAACTGAAACTGTAAATAGGATTTTTCCAAACTCACAAAATTTGCAGGAACCGGCCCTCAAAATAAGTCAACGATTATTTGACACAAATTTAGCACCAATTATTCCGAAGATTATTAGTAATGTACACGAAAACGCGAATCAGTATATTCTGTCACAAAATACGCAAAATATACGAACGTTATTAGATAAGAACAATGACATAAAACAAAAACTTTTTGATTCAAATATTGAAAACATGAATACGCAAATTGATAAACAGAATAATTTACCTCTAGTAAAGATTCTATCAAACTCGAAAAATATTGTGGAGCCGATGAGTAAAGTTTTACCTGAGACTGCAAAAGGACCAAAGAGTAACTTATTGTTTCAAGATATCATCGCGCCATTAAAAAGTGTCGAGGAAAGTCAGAATCATCTCGCGCAATTCGACTATTTTCAACAGAAGCAAAGTGAAAACGCTAAACAAGTAGGAAATCAATTTGATGCTGGAACATCTGGAAAGAAGTTACAAGAAACAAGAGTTAACGATTTATCTACAAACGAGAATAATTCAACAGTCGATGATAGTAAAAAACAATCCATATTAAAAAATTCTACTTTTCCATTTCTTAGATTTTTATCAGATTTGAATGAACTGGAGAACAACAATAACAAGACTAAAATTGATTCTTCTTCTATTCAGATAAATGAAAGTGCTAATAGTTCTATTGACGAAGAATTATCGATAAAGGAAGAAAGTAAATTGACAGATGTTGCAACGTCAGTATTACCCAATCAAATAGAATTCAACACATTAACTTCGATTACGGAACATCAAATCAAAAGTTTGGACGGTGTACAAGATTCTAAAAATATAAACGACGTTATCAAATCTGATTTAGAAAATGGGAAAAATCTTCAAGATAATTTATCTGTTAATGACAGAATAAATCGATTGTCTGAAAATCAAATTACTCGTATCGACGATAATCTATTAGATTCAAATAATTGTTCTCTTATCAATAATTTGAAAAATGAAGATTTGTATGTGCAGCTGTCTGAAGCAAAATTACAAGAAATCAGTGATCAATTGATTAACGCGCTTCAACCGATTATAGAGAAGAGAATGGACAATAATCAAACTTACATGACTGGTTATTATAATAAATAACGAAACAAAAATTTGCATATCGAATATATTATCTAAGTTAAGCAAATAATTTACAAGCAAAATTCAAATTACACAATATGTTGTACATCTAGAATTACATACAAAATGTATATATAAATGAGCTATAATAATTATACTAATTATTTTATAATAATTATTATTTTGTAATTACGATATGCTTTTATTATACATCACAATAAGGACAATTAAAATAATTATAAAAATCTTTGAAAATTGAAATTGAATGTATAAATTATTCATATCACTTTTGAAGTACTTAGTTGTGAGAAATTGATCCATCAACAGATCAATTCTGTGTTAAAAGTATTTCTTGTAAAGATTGTAAAATTACAATCTTTATAACTTCCATACGAAAATTGACGAATAATAATCAGAGCATACTTATCTTTTGATTAGTTTTATAATGTGTTACTGTAATGAAACACTTATCATGTACAGCGATTCTTGAGTACGATCTTAAAACCTGATTCATGCATATTTTATACTCATGATAGTCAAAATCATCAAATCGACGTCGATTCGACATCGATTTCATTGTCATTTCTCACTGAATAAATAATTCTGTATATTAAGAAATATATTGTCGCTTTTATGGTAAGTTAGGATATATTTATACGTTATACCTAGTTATCATATTTATACGTTAGATCTATTAAAAATCTTACAAGTATCAAAAGATATAGAGATTAATAAAAAAAAGAAATATCTTTAATTTTACATGCATAAAAAGAAATAGAGTCGTGGCACATAGAAAAACGTAAGTGAGACGTAAGTAATAATCAAATTAGTCAATCACAATAGAAACCATAAAGCAATAATATAAACAATAGCAAATGAAAAATGTTAATTAGCTTACTGTAAGCTTACTTTAAGTTTTTAGTGTGCCATAACCTATAGACAAATAAAAATAATTGAAAAGAGCCAATTCTGCGAGTACAACACAAAAAGTGTAACTACCATTTTTGCATTTTTCTGCGTTTTTAATATTGTAATAATGTTAATTTACAAAGAAAACAATGATAATGTATTAAATACTGGAATATATAAGTAGATAGATGGTCAAGATGAATTAAATGACGTCATATTTTGTATACAATGATAGTGGTACAATGTGAATGCATAAAAAGATAATTGCCGTTGTGATTCAAAGATACATTTTGCGAAAGCTGCACTTACGAACATTGTGTCTCATTGATCAGCATTGCGTGCGTCCACAAACTGTCTATAAGCGGACGGCCCAGACTTATCACGAATTATCGCGTGAATTAAATCTCCAATACAAATTGCACCGTCTTCAATTTCTATGACGTCTTGATATCGTACCATTGCATTGCGCGAAAATTCCACATCGTGTTATTGCATATAAAAGTCGGTTTATGGTATATGCATTCGTCGTTTTGAGACAAGCTAAGCCAGTGTTTCAAATCATTTTATCTGTATCAATCACGTTATGACAATTGCGTATTTACCAATATTGTGGGCTACCCTAGTGGTGCTCAAGTAAGAACAAAAGTAGAAAAATAAAAAAATAATTAATTATAATAATGATAATGTGAGCCAAATAAAAAAGCTTTAATATCTATTACAAATTACTTCTGTATATATAAAAATAATCTTTTGTATTTATTATTATTATTAATCTTTAACAATATACTGGTAACAGAACATCTATTGTATATTGCTAATTTTAAAATGCAAAAAATTATTAAATATTTTGTAAATAATGTAACATTTATACGAATTGTAACTGATTTAATAATGTCATAATTCATAAATCTTTCCAGATGGATTCTTTGGAGCAATTTTCACAAGAAGATGTAAGAAAAAAATAAAGAAATAGAATTAATTTTTTATCGCAATTATCTAAGAATATTACAATAATTATTACAATAATTTTTACAAATAAATTAATTTCGTAGTAGACGTGAAAACATTATCATAATAAAAGCTCCATTATCTTGTTTTGTTCGTATAATGATAATTTATTGACGATAGATACCTATTTACGTTCAAAATTAAAAGTACAATTTACAGGAACAGTTCATAGGACCGATAATTAAGAACAAGAATGTGAACGTGAATATCAACGCTCAGGAATTGGCTCAAGAATTGTGGAAGATAATAGAGTCTCGTTTAAACAACAGCACTAGTCATATCACCAGTTCAAAAAGTATTAAGAAGGATCTCAAGGATGCTTTAATATCTCTAATGTCAGATAAGAGAAGAAGCAGAACATTCTCGCCCATCTTCCAAGTGGCAATTCAACTCGATAAGATAACCCAAAAGGCAATCATCAGAGATTTTCCGAGCATAAATAAGTTAGATGAAGAGATCATGGCGAGAGACATCTTGGCAGATATGATGGCCTCCCTGAAGATGATTCTATCGAAACAGATTCCGAAGACCAATCAGAAGGATAGTCACAATAGAAGGATGATACAACGTTCTGGTAAGATAATAATGTTAGACGAGGATGAGCAAAATTACGTAAATGTCAGAATGAAAATTCACAGAAATGACATTCTCAATGCTCTCCGTTAATTCGACATTACATTTTAACAAACAAAAAAATTATTCGATTAAATAATGTTTGTTTAATTACATATATTAATACATTGAATCTATCTCGAATTAATTGTTAACATCGATCAATTTTCGAAGTAAATGTTCTTCTGTACATTTCTCTTGTTTTTAAATAAATGATTGTTTTGATTATCATATGCATATTTTACTTACATGTTTTAAAAAATTATTAGCTTTATATGAAGTGGGAAGAAATTAATATACTAAAATAAATGTATATATAATATAATTTCTTTGATTAACTTACTTTCAACAAATAGTATAAGTAGTCCTAATATCATTTACTCTTCTGTAATTATTTTTTGTTTAAAATAGAAATTCAATAAACATTAAAGGAAAGTCTCCGATACTGACATAGGTCTTCTAAAGTGACACCCCCTTATTTTTCAGAAATTTACTATTGCATTTATTTATTAATACTAATAAAATTATGATCTGTTTAGCTAATTAAAGAAGTACAAACTCATAATTCGTATTTATGGCTTGTTTCTACACCAAATCAGATCAAAACGAATTCTACGAATGCGAAAATAAAATTCTTACGATTTTCTTTTGTAAATTGCGTTTGTTTCACGTGAAACGTCTGTTTGTTTATTGCTAGCGTATTGTAACTATTAAATCAATTAAAGGATTGTTTCTTTTATTTGTGTTCAAACTTCTATATTAACGATGTTTAATTTTATAAAATAATTTTTGGCTCGTAGCCCTTTTTCTTTATTGTTTTTTAAATAATAGTGTCTATATTATTGATAATATTACGTCATTGTAAATGTTTATAATTCCCTAAATCAGTTTTATTTATATTATTTTTTCTCTTAGTTTTTTTATAATACAATTTTAAATTTAAAATTGAGATGCAGCGTAAACCGCCATCTGTTTGTAAAACAGATCATGAGCTAATGTAATCTTTATAATGTTGCTCTGTGTCAAATAACTCTATTGGAGCTGAAGACAGTCGTGCATATATCGAAAAACTCTTGAAAAACTATCGCGTTACATATTTGCATCTTGCAGAACAGCATAAAGTAAATATGCATATAATTCAATAAAAATATTTTATAACGAAATGAAAAGATTCTGAAATGTCTTAGAAACATTCACTTGTAGTATTTTATACATATAATTCCTGTAAAAAAAAAGAATAAGAATATGTAGCATTACTACCTACTGTGGCAGTTTTGGAGTCTATTTTGTAAGACGCTCATTTTTGCTTATTTTACGAAAAAATTAATTATTGCAGAATTGCAAATAGTATTATAAAAACTGCTTATATTATCTGATGGAAGACACTTTTTAGTTTGTACTTATATTTTTTAAATTTTATTTTTACTTTTTGTTTAAGAAATATTATCTAAAAACAAAGTAGTATGTCGGTATCGGTGACTTTTCTCTAATATAATGAATAATTAATAATAAAAAAAGAAACTTTGATTATTTAAAAATGCATTACCTATAAATTTAAATGGACATGCAAAATTTTAAATTTATTTTAATTTTTATGTACTTCAATTTCTTTCTCTCTCTCTCTCTCTCTCTCTCTCTCTCTCTCACTCTCTCTCATCTCTAAGTTATTTTAAAGTGTCAATTGATGGTATCGTAAAGAATAAATTGAATTTAGCACATTTCACTCAAGCGATAACACTTTATATCATATGCTTTATATAATTAACAATTTTTTTATTACTCTCACTAAATTCGCAAACTTTTAATTAATTTTAACGTGATCGTGAACGCTCATATATGAACACGCAACAGTAGACGATCACTTCAGAAATCGAAGAGAACTCCGAACATTGATAATCATGTCTTCTCCGACAATTTCGTGCCGAATATTCGGCTGTGTGGTAAGTAAATTATTTTTTAGCAATAAGTGCTAAATATATTATCGTTAGTTTATATAGAGATATTAAATATAACACAATTTAATTATCTTTTAATTTCTTTATACTTTTTTTTTGGTAAGTCTGTTTTGAACACAAAGAGTTATTTATTATAAAATATGTCCAATTTAATTTTACATTTTTATTTTTGTAAGCTCTTGATCTTGTTGTTGCAATATGCAAGAAAATCCTATTACTTGGAGACTATTTTAGACTCTTTGCGATGTCTTGAAAATATGCTTAGCAAACAAACCGAACGAAATACATTATGTAGTGTGCCAACCGAGAAGCTACGCAGCCTGATTTCAGATCAAATATCTTACGACAGCAATGAACCCAATGAGGTATCAATGGAATACATAAAGAATATAAATAA
>NW_017304196.1:1088003-1105513 GCF_001594115.1 Trachymyrmex septentrionalis | reverse complement strand
TCAACAATAAATAAATCTGTATAAAAATTAAATAAATTAAATTTCATACTCTATTTGTCAAAAAATTATTATAGAGTAATTTTGTTGATATATATATATGTATATATATATATATATATATACATATATATATATCAACAAAATTACTCTATAATAATTTTTTGACAAATAGAGTATGAAATTTAATTTATTTAATTTTTATACAGATTTATTTATTGTTGAATTAAGAAACTTAGACTTTTTAATCACAGACAAAAAATTCAAAGAGCATTAAATTTTTAGAACTACATCCAATATCTCTTAATGTCGAAAAAGCTAAAGCAAGAAAAGAAAATTAAGGAAGGCACGGCGAGATCACTGAATGCCAATAAAAACGTAAATGTTAATGAAAATTTCAACACCAATCTTGATGCCAAACGGCATCATAGACGTTCTTTTCGCAGTGATGATTCACGTTTACGCAAATCGCGCATTCAAAATACGAATAGTAATGTCAATTATAATAGCAACGTAAACGCAAACGATATATTCGGTTTCAGTGACGAAGAAGTTTAAATGTAGATAAACTTCGGCCTTCTTCTAAAAAAATTCAAAATTATAAACATTGCTGCACCTGATTGTAATTTCTCTAAAATTATCTATTACAATAATAAAATAATAGAACCAAACTGTTTGTAATATTTATATTTTTTAAAATTAAATTACATTAAAATTATATTGTATTGTACAATTATTTTATTATATTACGAGAAATAAAAAGTTCATTCATCTGCAAAATTTCAGTTATCTTTGAATTGAGATTGAACTAATTCATTTTATCAGTACGATCTCGTTTTGTATTTTATTAAACGTATTATGTTTTAGTTCATTCATTCAAAAATAAAAAATTATTATCTGACGCTTTTAATTCTCGCATTTGTTTATTATTGTAAGTCAATTGTTCGTCAATTTTTTTTATTAACGTTATTCAATTCTTCTTTTATTGTACAAACAATTTTTTGATAACCAATTTCTTGATAATAATAAAATCAATATTTATTTAGTAAAAGAATGACCCTTTTATAATTCCTGTAGACAATTTATTTATGATTTGTTTATTTAATATTAAACTTAACATTTACTTATCAAGACAGGAGTTAGCTAAGAATGATCATACTGCAGCCCATATATGTAATCATGGCACTTGCCGTTTATTAAAAACAAATTCAATAGTAATCGTATAATTACAAACAATAATAATGACAGTATAATTATAAAATATGCTCGGTCTAGCATTTTTTATAACGCGTTTGTAGAATCAGTCTTAACCCTCGGATTACCAAACACCGCTTGCAAAATGTATCATCTTCCCCCTTTTTTTTCTACCCCCTCTTATCACTGTTTCAATCCCTCGATTTTCTAGTCAGAAAAATAAATATATTTGAAGGTATCGCTTCCTCGTGCCTGAGAAAATTTAAACGACCGATAACCCGAGGGCTAATTAAACTATGAGACGTGCTATAGAGGTATGTTACAGTGATGCAGGGGTTTTGTTTACGCAATCGAAAAATTGACTCTTGCATCCTCAAAAACAAAAACATCGACTGACGACGTTCCGGCGCTTCCACTTTCGAGGATTTTCTGTTTTCGTTGCCCCACGCACCTCAAGGTTCCCGCACTTATTGTTAGATTTACATATGTGTATGTACACGCATGCGCATCTGAATATATATATATATGTATATATATATGCATTTATATTTATTCATTTATTTATTTATAATATATAATTATTTATTCGTTAGGCGCACTCCACGGAAACGAGCTGGCCCTTCTGTGAGTTTGATTAAAAAATAAATGATCCTTGTTCGTTTCGCCGGAGTGCTGAGATCTGTTGAGGGTGTCGAGCGACAGTCTCTCGTCCTTTGCGATGTAAATACTAGCGAAGTTGGATAAAGCGCTGCCAATGATTTCTACTGTATATACCCTAAGCTCCATTTTTGTAGAGATATACGTATAGATTTTTTTATTACGTTCGTTTCATTACTTATTGCATCTTCTCTTGGTCTTGCAATTTTCGGCGCTTTATATCGTTTGTTATTTCTATAGAAGAGCATAACTTCTTTGTTTAACCCTCTGACGGACTATCAACTAGGACTTTTTTGATTATTAGTAGTGCGCAATCTAACAGACATAGAATGAAGAATGATCTCAGCAAATTGATAAATTTTAACATTTTTAATTATAATAAATGGATTTTTAAATAAAACCAAGAAAATGATGCATGTTTTAAAATTATTTTCAGAAAGCATCAGAGGATTAATAGTTTGTACATTGTTCTATGCTATATACATCATTGTTCATTTAGCAACTCATTAAAATTTATAACAACTTAAAAATATAATTTAATAAATATACGAAAAACAAAGTTTGCGAGAAGCTAATAAAATTGCTCTTTAAAAGTTTTACACTATTGCAATATTTTCACAGGTACCGTAGATATATTGCAAAGAATGCAATATAAAAGGAATTACTTACTCTCGTTTGTACATCTTACTCAATTGGAATATCAAGAAAAGTGCAATTTATCTTCATATTTTTATGAAATGTCTATTATAATATTTTAAATAAATATTCCGCGACGGACGCGAAAAAAATTTATTACGCGACAGACAAGCATTAGTTTTTGTCGTTGTCATTTTGATAAGCAGTACCTTATCCAACTGTAGAAACTAGACAACGAAGAGAATAGACGTATATCTGGGTCTTTAGGCACTTAAATGTCGGAAGTTACTGGGAACTTTGAGTTCGCGCGTGGCTCAACGAATATCTGGTACTTCCTATTTACAGCCTTAATTGAGGACGTAATACGGCGCCCCGAAGATGGGTCGAGTTGCATTCAAATAAACGATATTCATACAATTTGCACGTCAGCTCGAGAATCATAAATTGCGAAAATTTCACATCGAAGAAGACGATTACCACGAGATTACAATTACAATTCGAAAGCTTTTGCTACTGGCCTGTTAAAAAATGTCCATTAACTTAAAAAATAATTGTCCGTTCGCCAAAGGTAGCTTATGTAAGCTATCACAAACAATTGCTGTTCAAATTTTTCGATTTTCAGGGTATAAATTTTCTCCTGGAAAGTAATTTCCATGAAAATACAATCCATCTTAAATACGACCTTTCTTTCTAATATTCGTTTGCCGAGAAATAAAACGTAAAGAAAATAAACGGATCGCCAACTCAACGAGAGTCGCAAAGATAAAATTCGTTCTTCCGGTTTCGTACAGACCGGATACGTAAAATTATTCTTGCCACACTTATACACAATATAGCATACATGCTCTATACCAAAATACACTTACGTCTCTTGAAGAGTAATCGTGTGTATGTGTATCATCTTTCCTTCCTTATAATATGTATATATAAAATATTATGTATAAAAATCAAAGCCGCAATTATTACAATCATAATTTGCTATTACGTATAATAGAGTTCTAAAAGTTAGCCATAATTAATTATAATTAATTATAATTACTATTATTACAATAAGAGCTTCAAATCTAATCAAGAGTTTACAATAGCGATAATAATATCAATATAATAATTATCAATAAAATAATAGTAATTATGAATACATAATTATAATTACAATATATTGTCTACATAAAAAATGGCAATTTATATTTTCACACTTATTATACACCTCGCCTTTTGAGTACCTCTTCATCGATTTATATACTCATTTCTTGCATTCACTTCTTGCGAAATGCGCGTGTAAATTCGTGTCAACGATAGAGCGCGAGAATTTACAAGCGCATATCACACAATTAAAGACTAGCAATTATAATTCCTCCACGAGGATTCTACATTGATTAATTAGGTAAAACCGTGATAGATCACCGACACTATGTGATCGAGAATTACGGATTTACAAGTATATTATTAATAAATTCTTCTCTCTCTCTCTCTCTCTCTCTCTCTCTCTCTCTCTCTCTCTCAGACACACGCTTTCACACATTCAATCATTCGTTCTCTCATTCAGTCACTCACTAAAATATATTATTACGATATATTCCGCGTATTCGCCAATGATCGATTTTTTTTTAGATTATAAAACGTCCCGCCGAAAAATATTATACGAAGTCATCGTTGAAGAGAGCCCGTAAAATCGCGACGAAAATTGTATGGTCATTCTTAAATGCATTTCAAATGTAAAAAACGGCAACAAAAAGATATGTTTTTTCCGATGATAATAATGAAAGAAATCTTCAAATATCATGTCGAAGAAGATAAATATGGTTCTGGTTCTATATATCACTGAAAAATGTCAAGTTTTGTCGGGCAGTGTCAGTAGGCAGATTTCGGAGTATACGAGTATCTTCAAATTTGTGTGATGTATTTTTAAGTCTGTTGGCAGTTTTCAGTTTTTCAGAACAGTCTTTATGTTTCAGTTTTTACAAGTCGTCGCAATTTAACGTCGCTTAATTATACGGCGGCGATTGGCAAATAATTCGCAGAAAATATCTATTTAACTACTAATCGCTAATCAAATCTAGTTATAACGGAAATTCGTTTGCACTATCGAGTACAGACGAAGGCCAAGTAAGTAGGAAGTGATTGCGAATTATTTGCCACCGATCAGTTGATTGGATCAGCATCGGCGGAAAGACCGAAGATCAAGATTCGATCTTAAGCCTCGAATTATTTTGGCAATTATTGTACTTGTCTATATTTACAAGTGTATCATACGTTCTACATCATGGAACAAACCTGTGAACCACCAAGGAACAAACATGTGAATTATGCGTATCTTTTGCATTGTGATAAAAATTTGTTTCCGTATAACATTATAAATAAAAATTAAATTAATTAATAGTAATATGAATGAAAAATAATAAAATTTAATAACTACAAAGGGAAGATATAAATTTTGTCAAATATAAAGATAAAATAAAAAAAATAGATAGAAAATATATTTTTGGACGTCGAGTTGCCTTACTCTTATCAAAATAAGTTTGTATTATAAAATTTTTTAGAACCATAACTTTTAAAATATTTTCTTTTTATAACCAAAGAAGTAAAATTTGTGAACAATTTTTTTTTATATCGATATGAGAAACCTTTGAAGAAATTATGTAAGAACATGTCATATGTTTCTGCCTTACATTATAATTCTTTTAGGACGTTAAAAAATTCACAAATTTCGATTCTTTGATTATTATTTTATTAATTATTTAAAATATTTTGAAAAATTTAGAAATAAAATTAAAAAAAAAATATTTACTCACACACACACACACACACACACACACACACACACACACACACACACACAAACACACATAACACACGCACGTGCGCGTTTGCGTCTCAGTTCTCCGTATTTCCACTAAAGGGAATCGTCGTAATGAGCAGGCCGTCATCGGCAAACGGCAACGAAATCGTCACGAAGTTGAAAAGATTTGATCGATAGAGGGAAGAGAAACCGCATTAATATTATATTTTGTACACGCGGCTGATCACCGTTGATTCCAGCGTAAATCTACGATCTACGTGATTTGAAAAATATTTATTCGATCGATCGAAGTTACGATTTCTATACGATATAAGTATACGTATATAGATATAACGGTAATCATTTTAATTACACGAATTATTAATTAACGTGATGTCTGAATTTTTCTTTTGATCATCGAGAAGCTTTTATACGGGTATTACAATTCACAAATACACTCGAAACTTGAGAGTAGATATTTACAACATTTAATATATTTCCACTGTATATCCGAATCTGCATAACATTTCGAATTACAGTTGAACGTAATCCCCATGTATGTCGTACTGTGCTGCACCGTGTTCGTTTAAAATATAGATTATTAATTTTTTCGCGAATATACAAAAATACGATTCTCGGTCAGCAGCACCGCACGAAAGTAATGCAACGTATGCGGTCATTCATATACGACCCTCTACGATCACGAATGATTATTCCATACAGTATATATCGAATTTATATATCCGTGGAATCAATCGAGATTAATCAATACCATTTGACAATGTGCAGCTAAAAGAATATAAAGTAAACAGAATACAATATTAAGTTTAAGAAAGACGAACATTTGGGTGCTTTTAAAAATTTTAAATTTTCATCACTTCTACTCATATTCTTCCAGCTGCAAATATTCCAAAGTGATATTAATTATTCATCCAAATCGCTTGTTTTAATTAACTATACTCATCGTGCCTCGCTAATTATAATAAAGTAGTTTCGCTGCTCATCCGGCTGATAAATAAAATTACATATCTTCGCTCTAAAGAAGAAATCGGCAGATTTTATGATAAATGCATGAAGAGATGCATTCGAGACGCCTTAAAATCCAATTTCAAATAAACTATTACAGTTTTGTCCCATAATAATCGAGATTACAGCAAATGGAGATTAGTACATGTAGATCAATAAGTATCTTTTATAAAATAACATTATGCATTATACTATATATTGATTTTTATCGTTCTCACGTCAGATCGCGCAATCAACTCCAATTCTCGGGAGGATCAATGGAGAAATGCACACATAACTGCCTCAAAAACATAAAAATCTCCAAAAATATATTTCCCGTTCGTTTACGCGGTAAATCGCACACTCAAGTGAATTAACCCTTAAATACAAATCATTCAGATAAAATATTCAAAAAGGATTCAGAAAAAATCATAGAATAGGTATATAAACGTATAAAGCTTACATGTTCAGACAAAAAGAACTGCGAGTTTATATCAGTTTACACCAGTATTATAATTATAAAATCATGTTTGTATTTAAGGGTTAATAGCATCGACGAGAGAGAAAACCAATTGTATAAAAAAGAGAATAGAATTGCCAATCCACATGTATAAATGATTCATGTACTATATTTAAACTGGCGACTGCATCAGTCATCTAAAATCCAAACAATATTATCGAAACATGAGGAGTATTCGATATTTTAATAGCCCTTTCCATTTGGAAAAGTTGTCTAATATTAAAATAATCATCTGTCTTTAGAATATTGTTCAAGAGATTTGAAATGATTATTTTTATGTTACTAATAGCTCAAAAAAGAGAAAATCTCGTTTTATGCAGAAATTTTCCCAATCGTCAAAATTAGATAATTTTTAAATTATTTCATTGCTTGACTAATGCGTATTTTAAATGCGCACCTTTTCTTCTACATATATATAAATGCAGAAAATCCTTAGAGATACGAAAAACGTATGCATTGCTATTAAGACGTCTATTTTCGTTATTAAAAAAAAATGCGCGATGCCCTAGAAAGTACTCAAATAGACAATCAGACATTGATGAGCATGTTCACGTGTGTAAAGTGTATCATATTAAAATACAGGTTTTCTTAATAATTTTTCATTTGCTTTTCTTTCTTCTTTTTGTATGTGTGACTCGCATTTTGCGCGTATGCCGCTCTGGCACATTAGCACGATAATCATAATAACAACGACAATGATGATGGTAATAATCATAATAATAATAAGAATAATAATAATAAACTTACTTTTGTTCTTTTTATCTTACTTCTGTTTTCGTCAAATTATCTAAAAATATCGTATGTATCATATGTATCTTCGCTTTCGATCTCGTCGACCTCTCTTATTTTCCTCTCCCACTATTTTTCTTTTTCTTTCCTTCCGCATCACTGGAAACTTTCGCCAGTCATAGCATATTTATTACAAGTTTCTACATGTAACGCCTATGTATATTTATCATAATAGTACTTTATGCACAAGTGTAACACACGGACGGTAGTGCCTAAGAGGTCAACCGAGATCCAACAAGAGTTCCAAATATGATAATCATATCTGTGTATGTGTACGTGTGTGTTCTATCAATTCTTAAAAGAGAAACAAATAAATGCGGTTTGTGTACATCTTGATTTGCGTTATCAAATTATCACCAGAAATAATTTTAAATAATTATAAAATCAAATAATTTAATTATTCAATATAATTGAATAGGCTGAATTTATGTTTGAAATTAATTAAAATTGTAATATAAAAGGAACGACCTCGAGGAACAGCTCAGTATCAAGCTACTCCTCGCCCTGATGAAGTGGACTACAAGGTTCACGAAACGTTGGCATTCCAAGAATGGATCTGGGTACGGAGAAAACCCGCGAAATGCATAATCTTTATAATTAAAATTGTACTTTTTTAAATTAATTGACACAATATAAAATAAATTTATTCTGCAATTCTTCATGTGAGTTTATCAAAATTGAAGATTGATGTAATTCGAATTACTTCTTAAAACATTTTTTGAAACTAATTCAAAGATATAAAAAAGAATTCGAATAAAATCCAAAAGTTTATTGTTCAAATTTAAAAATTCTTCTCTTTATGAAATTTTATTTAGACACCAGTATTCAAAAATTTATTAATAGCGCAAATCGAGAATAAATTGTGTAAAGGAACGAAAATATTTTGGGCCGCTCAAAACGAACGTCTTCATGTTTCAGGGATGCGATATTCTTACATAAAAATATATTACTAATTTATGGAGCATACTCGAATTTCGCTCGTACGTCGTGAATTATTGTCAAAACAGTCATCTGCATCGAGATAAATAATTAATCTTTCGATGCAGTAATTAATCATTCACCATCTTGCAAAGTTTTCAACTAAATTATCAATAATGAGCTCTGTTTTAACAATAATGAGATGTACAGTACATTAGGAGGTAGTCGTTTTTGCTGCGTTAATCCTTAGCATATTATATCATGACTTATTATCTCGCTATTCTACATTTCTGATTTTAACAGTCGATACATACTACACTTACGTTATACTTTTTATAGTTTTTAATTGTTAGATAACCACATTATTTGTATACGAAAAGCGCCGAGAATAATATAGATCTAAAACGTGTTTATAACAAATCTAAATTATACGTAAATATGTAATGACAATAAACGATTGTATCTCTTTCGAGATATTTCTACAGTAATCGTTAGTTAACAATTGTTAATTAACAATTATTAATTAGTAATCATTCTATGCAATGAACAAAGTGGCATACGTTATTTTTTTCAATCACGATTTTTATCATTTAATAAAAAATTAAATTTAATTACAGGATTTCAGTCGACTTTTCTCCCTTTTCTGAAATTTATGCATTGCAGTTTAGATCTGTATCGTTCTCACTCGGCGCTTGGTTTCTCTGTAATGCTTCGCAGATAATTTCTACCTTCGCGAGGCGTCCGTGCGAAAACCCGGCACATCAGTCATCGCGATGATTTTTTTCAGAACATCAATAGAGAGAATACACGCAAGGATTAAAGCAGAGATGCACGCGAGCGCATACCCAAAGCATGTACGTTCGTTTATGAGCGGTCGAGGACCGACTGACCAAAATCGACGATTTAAGCTGTACATTATAAATCTATGTATGTGAAATATACACTTTTTACATGTATATAATTATAGATCCTTTGCCTGCTTTTTATGCATTGCAACCATGAAGAAGAAGCCTCCCTATCGCAACGATTGATCGAATGGAATGATCGGCAGTTTTCCTTCGTCTCTTTTACTTTTTACGTATTTTCGGAAATAATCACGCCTGAGAAATGTAACGCACAGTGTAATGCGCTTGAAAACATGTTATTTTTGAAAAGGAAATACAAGGCATATCAACTATAATTATTTGTTTGAATTTTAGATTGCAATGTCTGTAAAAGATCTGCGACTCTTTAACTTAGACTTAAGAAAGATTCAATTTACTGAAAAACATCTCAATTTATCGATTATATTTTTAGATATCTAAGTTTTTTAAGAGTTTATATATACATATATATGTATATGTATATATATATATATTATATTCACTTAACTCAGACCTGTCCAATTTGAGCACTGGAATTAAAATGCAAAGCCATCTGTGCAAAAAAATTCAATGTAATAAGATCTCGGGAACTATAAAGTGTTGATATGCATTTGAATGATACTTATAACACTTTACAGTTCCCGAAATCTTAGTCACATTGAATTCTTTTGCATGGATGGCTTTACGTTTTGGCTCTGGAGCTTAAATCAGACAGACCTGTGACCTAACTTAAATTTAATAATAATAATGATATTAAAAAATTCAATAATAGATTTGATTGCAACATAAAAACTGTAATAAATCTGCGGTAATGTTCATAAATGCATTTTTGTTTTTATAATAATCAATAAAAGTCTGTTCCAATATAGTAAATCATAGCAAAATCTCGATATCGTAGTTATTAATCAACTGCTAACCAAATGTGTTTTAAAAGAGTAGTAAATTCATATAGTTAATAGCCATCCCTGACGGAAAATTTTTACGAAAAGCCACATAGATTGAGACAAGATCTTAGAAATTCTTAGTTTTTCATAAATATTTGTAATGAGACGTAGAGTAGCATTGTGTGTTTGAAAAACCAAGAAATTATTCGCCTTCAAACAACGCCACTCTACGTCTCACTACGAATATCTACGAAAAATTAAGAGTTTCTAAAATCTTGTCTCAGCCTATGTAATTTTTCTGTACTTTTTCGTAAAAATTTGTTTTTCGCTAGGAATTATATTTACTTAAATAGTTATATATGTATAATATTAAAAAATTTGTATTACATGTACACTTAAGATATTACGTTCTTTAAAAATGTCATAATTTTTCAAACAATAAAATTTTGCAATTATATTTTAGTTAAAAAACTTTTTTACTTTCTTATTGTTATCAAAGTTATTGTACTCAAAGTTATGGGTACTTAAAAATATTAAATACAAAACAAATTAGATGTCAGTACATTAATTTTTGATCGTAATCTCCTTGTTTAAAATTTTTATTTAAATCTATTAAAAAAAAAAAAAAAAAAAAACCTACATTTACAATCTACGTAAATGCCCTGTGTTTCCTTTTGCATCACGGTAACGTTACCGTTAGAGAGTTAGATAGCGCGTGTACGCGCGCGAGCGCGGCGGGAACGCCGTCATATACTAATCAACGCCGGTGCAAAGCACGAGGCAATCCCTCACTGTCTGTCCATGCGAACCGCATTCACTGCCACCCGCGAGGCCGCTCGTGTTGCTTTGATTCGATTCGATTCCCCGGATCTGTTGGTGCGGCGGACCGCGTGCTCGCCGCAAACACGGTCATTTCATAGGCACGGAAGTATTACTTTTATTGCGTGTACTTACTGACAAGCTTCCCTGAGAGAGAAACCCCTACTAACTTTTCCAAGGCGCACTCGAGGGACTTATATTACGTTGCGATGCTCAGACAAAGTATGCTCGCCTCGAGCCCCTCTTTCTTCCGTGTCTTCGTTCTTTCTTATCGCGCGTTCATTACTTCTGTATGCTTCAAAACTCAATTTTTCTCCCTGTCTCATCGCGTAACTGAGTTTTGATTCTCCGAGTTACCGAATCAAAATTGTCCGAGTCGTCTTGCGACTTCGGTCTTCCTGTGATTCATGCGAAGTCTGCTTCTTTATGCTCGGATGCCATCGACAAGAGGGACTAGACTTCCTGCCCATCAGAACGGAACTCTTTCGAGGAAAGTTCCATTCGGATGCGTGTAATCGCCGGCAAGTCGATCTTTCCGTCTCGGAAAGCCGTCTCTGGGAAGCACGACGAGCTGTACTGGCACCATTTGTGAAGGACGATGCCCCTACGTATCCTACGACACTGCGTTGCATCCTTAAACGACGACGATGATAATGTCGCCGTCGCGGCCCTTCACCGCAAAAGAGTAATACGAAACCTTCACAAATAGTCGTTCTCGACTGCTTGAGCGTCCTGCGATTTTAACGTCGCCATTTCCTCCGCAGTACCTGTCTCGCCCTCCTGCTCCTCCACGAAGCTTATGCTCCCGGCCTTGTACCAGACGACTATATCTACCACGAAGGCCAACATGAGGATACCGCCTGTAGTACCTGCAAAAGAAACATTCAATCGATATATTACATAATCTGGGTTTATACTCAATTTAGCGTATAACACAACAAATTTCGCCGTTGTTTAAAGAATACATTTTTCCTCGTAATCTTAATTTATTTAGTTTTTTAATTGTATCTCATTAACATTTCAAGCTATAATCAATCAAATATTAATTACTGTATTATCAAAAAATAATGCGAGTATTTATTAAAATTCAATGATATTTCTTCGTAAATACTCTAATTATATTGGAATCTCTTAATCTACTTTTTCCATTTTTTTCGGTAACGTAAGATTTTTTTTTTACACATGTCTAAGTCGTACGTACCGTGATAGAACATTCTAAAGACGTTCGAATCGTAAAGCCAACAGGCGCCTCGCTCGCCGCAAGCGTATTCCCATACGAGACAAGCGGAGTCCACCACAGCACCATAAACGATAGGACATGGAACATTGCCTAAAGCGAAGAAATAAAGATACTGTTAAAAAGATATTTTTAGAACGGTAAGAAATTAAGAATTTTCAATTCCTTCGCTACGTCAATTTATTTCGTTGATTTATCTCTTTTTCAATTCAAATGAAATTACACATTATATTATGGAATTCTGAAATCTGTCTCTATAAATAATTAATCTTTTCTATTTTTCAAACCAAAAATTATATAAAATTTAGTTATTCATTTGCTTTCTCCTTTATTTGGGACAAGTAAATTTTCGTACAAAAATTCCACACCATGATTTGTATTTTTATTATTGAAAAAAATTTTTCAGCAAATAATTACCGAACAAGCCGATGGCGAATTGTATCAGACCGAGTGCCATAGCCTTATCTCTGGGATCCACGCATCGTAGAATGAGCAACATAGAGCCAACCTCGCTCGTGGAGTGAATAAAAACGAAGACCGAGAACAGGATCATATAAACCCAAAAGTTACTGCATTCCAGTGCACAGTAACCGATCGACGCTGTGTTTATTACTTCCGGTGATATCGTAACATTTCCGATGCATTGACAATTGTAAAACTGTGAAATATCAAATAACGTCATCAGAAGAGAAAAGTTATAGCGAAGATAATAATTTATTGCGTCTAATGTGCATAACTGCTGAATAATATTTCACTTCAAAAAAGACAAAATTACTCACAATAGATATTTATGCTCAGAGAATTAAATCTCGTTGGTAAGGATTCAAGAAATACGGAATAAGACAGTGCGCTTAAAATTATCTTTGTTTAACAACCGTGACGCTATTTAAATATCATTGCAAATAAAAAACTAAAATGAGAGATTGCGTTGATTTCCGAATGAATTCGCAACAGTTCCAATTCTTGATGTTTCCAAGAGCGATTCAATTACTATCGTATCCCATATAATCTCGTTTAAGCAGACATGTCATCAGAGCATGTCTTGTCGGATGCCGGTTCTACTGGGCTTTAACACTTACCGATGCCACTTTGCCGTCAGCAACCGTATAATTCGAGCAACCTGCGTGACACGCAGAGAAATACGTTTTACCATCGGCACCGCAGATTGGACTAAATTTGTTCCGATCGCAGTCGCAGGTCGCCTCACAGGTCGGCTCGAAGCTGGAGAGTCTGCAAAAACAGGTCACTTTGTAGATCAACTTCGCTTTGTAAACTAAACTACGTCTTATTTTTATTTAATTTAACTGTCTACTTTGCTTACTTAAGACAACTCGTCCTGATAGGAAAATAGATTAATGATTAAAATGCGTTTGCTTAATTATTAAAAGAAGCTAATCTTCATTAATTAGATAAAGAAGAACAGCCCAATAAGTAATTATCATAGACGAAATATCTTGTTTAAGTTAAGAAAATGTCGGCTTATAATGTAGCTTAAATATTAGAAATTATGTCTTAAATATATGTCAAATTAATTAATATCTCTTTTTTCTTAATTAACATCTTCTTTTCTCGATCCTTAAAATTCTATAATTTTTATAACGTAATATAAAAATAGAGAAAATTTAGATTTCAGAAAAAAAAAGGGAAAGAGAAAGTTGGAGAAAAGTTTCTGGTGGAAAAAAGAAGGCTAAAAAAGGTTGCTATTCACAGTTATGCAAGAATCAATTATGAAAAATCAAGACTCATTAGGATCAATTAAATTTTTGTTATTAAAAGAAAAATCTGCATTTGCCCACGTTTAATAAATGATCACGGATTATTTCGCTCGGTGAGACGTAGTGCTCCAGATCACCGAAAGTCACTGTCGAGGTTTTCCCACTTTCGCGCCGGGCAGATAAACGAGAAGTCCAAATCAGAAGAGCGAAATATATGTATTTAGGGGAACCAGGAGATATCGTTGACTTGTAAATAAGAGAAGGGAAGACGAGGGTCTACGTGCGTTTCCGATACATGTATTTACGATGCACATTCTAATCGGACACGCATTCGAACACGTTGTCTTTCCTTAAACACCGACCGCCAAGTCGCGCGTTTGAATACGAAGTGGCAATCGCGATAGTTTCGTAACGATGTTACTGACACGAGTTGAATACTTTTGAAAAAAATCGTCAAGCGACGATATTATCGAAAGGAATATGAAAATGCAAAATGGATTCGTGTCATATGATCCATTGAATCCGAGAACGTAGAGTCCACATTTAAAATTCTTGAATTCTAATTGCGGATGCTGTATATTATTCTAAATCTCTCTTCTGCCTTTTTCTGTACTCTTTATTTTAATAGAAAAACTATTTTAAAACCAAAACGCACTAAAATACAAATTTTATTAAATTTATTATCCTCGATAATAAATCTAAAATTAATAGAAAACTTGATTGATTTCGTGATGACACTCAATTATGCTAATATAATATTATCATAAATTTATATTTAATATATTATATTATTTTCATTTAATATACATTTATTTATATATCAATAATTTTATTTATATATTCGTAATGTAATTCGTGACGTTTTTCGATGACATCCGCGTTGAATGTAATTATTATTGGAGCGACGATTCGTTAAATTCTGTTGGATAAAATCACTTACCCATCGGGATGTGACACAAGTCCAGCGAAGTCATCCATCGGACAACCAATAAACATTAGCACACCCATGCCGATCGCGTAAACGACCGCGGTGAAGGCGATCCAGGCTGCGACGAATCTGGCATTGGGTTTCGCCCTCAAGATAAACACGCCGCTAATTATGATGCCCAATCCCATCACTAGGATCCCACCAACACCTGCGCAAAAAATCGTGCTCATTATACAATCATTCAGAGCCATTCACCTGGCAATTCATGCTCTGCGTCATAAGCATCTAGTCATGGGAACTCAAGGATGATGATAGTCACTTTATTAAAATAGACTCTATTAATAAAAATCAACACAATCTCGCGTTGAATAGAAATACGCCTCTTTTTAAATTATCTGAATACAATAAATAGTGTAAAATACAATTATATTTACGTAAAAAGAATTCAACAATTGCATAATACTATTAATATACGTTTTACATACGTTATTCAATATTTTATCCAATATGTTGAATAAATTTTATTGTCTAATTTATTTTATTTTATTTATCATAAAAATAAAGCATTCACGTTTTCGATAATTGAAAAAAATAGCACAAATATCAAAAAAATAATTCATAAATAAAGATTTACCGTGATATTTCAGAATTGAAATGTTTTACTCGTAATTTAAATAGTTTAATATGTTATATCTCCATTGCGAGAAGCTACGAAATAATTCGAAATCGGTTCAGTAGCAACAACGCAACAGCGGTAGTTCTGTCAAATTATTCGCTGTATATATTCGAATAATACCCGAGCGTAAAATGACGGATAGTAGAATGTAGAAACGGCACAGCCTTGTTCTACAGCCGGCGCCAATTACTCGGCAGACAATATCATAAATTAGCACGCGCATACACGTAAAATAAGATACTGTACAATTAATACCGAGATACGCACGAGTTCGTACTACCGTTTATGTCGAACTATCCATTATTGTTACGCACGCAAGAAAACCGCTGCTGCTAGCATCTTCCATTACGCCGTTTTAGTATTATTCATTCGTTACAAGCCTAATTTTTTTCAAATAAAAATAGGGGAAAAAAAGAAAGAAACAGAAATACGTAATGTCGTTGAAAATTACATGTTTTCTTAAGTCGAAGAATTAGTAATAATGCTAGATTATTCTGTTTGATTGGCCAACAGATTTTGTTGCGACTTCCTGCACGATGAACGAAGTGAGAGAATAATTCTTTTTCGTGAGCGAAATGACACGACCATTCTGACGTTTACGTCAAATTATCCACTTTGCGTCGTAATCGCGACGGACATCCGGCGGCGAAATCTTGCGACGTCGCACGCCCGAACTTTCGGGAACGACATCGTCGCCTGTTACTCTGGACACGATTCATCTCTCACGGTATGCATGCCATTAGTAATATAATTGGGGATACGTTTCGGGGTTCCCCGGGTACCACTCGCATGTTCATTCGCGATAATTACCTGAGATCATGTTTGCATGATGAGCCGGTAGGCGAAATTGGCTCTCGAGATATTTTGGCAGGAAGGTGTAGAGACCAGCAATCGGCAGGATGTGTAACACACTGCTCGCAGTTCGGAACATCAGAATGTCATTTTTCAAGAGCCTTTTTACAGCACTGGGAAAATCTGCAACAGTACAAACGGTTGAAATTAATGCAGGAATGCGTGCGTGTGGGTACAAGAATAAATATCAGATCAGTCCGTATATACTCCTGCGTGTTTATTAAAGTTGTCATCGACTTCCAGGTCGAGCATACAGGTGGAGCAAAAGAGAGAATCGTGATATGACAACCAGACATTGTTGAGTTGAATGAAGAAATATTTGTCATCGATTAAAATGTAAATTGCGTTTTATCTTCCTCGTCTATAAATCACTGGGAAATAGATATAAATCTATCAAGCAGCCTAATAACGATAAATCAGTCGGCATATACACAAGGTATATCAGATAACAGATATACATAACGAATGAACGCTTGATTGAACGCCACGTCCTTTCGAAATTTTCGAAAGTTTCACGTCTAAACGTCCTACTAATTATGTTCCTTAAGGCAAATGAGAGAAACGAGATCTCGCACCGTCGTATTAATGTGCAACGTGTATATATACGGGTCATCGACTCGAAGTGTGTTACACGTTTCATGGGCGAAGGTTACGCAGGGCCCCCTTAGCGATAGTCCTAGTCGCAATCCGGCTCCGCAGATGCATCGCGAGAGATGCAAGGCGAGAGATGCACGCGTGGCCACGGTTATCTCTTATTGGTCCCGGTCTCGCCTGAGATCCCTCTGTCCCTTCGAGCCGTATATACCGTGCAACAGCCGTATATACTCATCCTCTGCGAATCTGACAGAGTTGCCGGGTCTACCGATCCGCCGTATATTTACGAGCTCGATTACGAGGGGCGAGCTAATTAGCCAGCAATCGAGTCTCTCCTCTCTCGCGTTCTTCCTCGAGAGGATGCGAAAAGGTTCGAAGGTGGTCGAGGAGCGAAGGAGGTGGGAACGGGATGGAGGAAGAGATCGCGCCGGGAAATGGAGAAAGGGC
>NW_017304196.1:1082521-1087903 GCF_001594115.1 Trachymyrmex septentrionalis | reverse complement strand
AGGATGCGAAAAGGTTCGAAGGTGGTCGAGGAGCGAAGGAGGTGGGAATGGAGGAAGAGATCGCGCCGGGAAAAGGAGAAAGGGCGAGAGGCTCCGTGCAGTACGATTCTGCGTTGTAAAACACTGAGCGATTCGCAGACAATTCCAAGCGATTTCAGTATTTTCAGTACGACAGCGACGACGACGACGACGACGACGACTACATTTACTAGCAGTTTCGCTGGAATCAATGTAACGTACGGTGAAGATCGATGCGTCGCGTGGACTTTTACACACGCTCTTGGCCAGACGAAGGTACATCGTTCGGCCGACCCGTACGTATTGACCCATTGAAACGTATATACCTACTCTCTCAGAAACTATAGACCGCCAGCATTCTAGTTCCAGACGATTAAGGGAACGACATTGTCGCGATTGAGATGCACGAAATTATTCTCCGAGTTCGGCAAACGCATTTACGCACCTCTCGAACCAATTTGCAATCGATTCTAATGAGAGAAATGTTCACAATTGTCTTTCTCTCTCGTTACTAAATTGTTATAAGGTTCGAAATAGAAAACGTAGATATTTTTATATACGCTATATTGCAATATAGCATTTAGAGACAGAAACATTATTTTAAAAAATTAATATAATATATTTGACGCTATTGAAACTATGGTATATGTTAAATATTTCAATGGATCAATGGATTTGTTTCCTTTCCTATTTTGAAAACTATCGAAGACAGAAAAACAATGATTTTATAACAATAATTTATCAATTTTTAAATTATACCGTCATAAGATAGCCTTAAAGTTTCTCTAAAAATTACCCAGAAGAAGAAAGAAAGATTAAAGGTATTAATATTAAAGTAAATATCGTAAATATTAAAAAAGATCTTTTTTTTTTTTTTTACTAAGAATTAAGCATAAAAGTTCAGAACATTTTCAGCTTTATGCAATTGCTCATTTTCGCTTGTAAAAATAAAAGCTGGAGAAAAAGATTCATCGCTTTAAAAAATCTGATTGTTGTAAAACGAAGAGCAGATTAGAAGACTAAATTAATCTTACTTTGTAATTTACTCAAAAAGAAGGCGAAATAAATGCGAAATTTCGTGCCTCTCCCTCTGCCGAGGATTGAATTTATCTACTTGAACGAGTTGAGCGTCTTTTTCGCATGAGACTGTAGAAAGTGTATAGTATATGCGTAACCTTGTGCGTGCAAACGCTGCATGCCTAGGACTGCCTAGAAGTCTTCTAGGCACCCGTGAGAGAGAGAGAGAGAGGGGCCAGCTAGGAGAGGCCAGTCGTGGCAACTCCGCATAGGGACGTCCTACAGACCATGAGTAGACAAACGTGACTAACATTGCGCTCCGAGTATTATCGCGCGCGTACACAGTACCCTTTAAAGGTTCGAACGTGAGACGCCGATCGTTATCGTACGTTAAAAAATATATCCTCTTACTGACAAATCTTTTACTTCACTAATTTTCTAACCACCAACCATCATTAAGTTGGTGATTAATGCGAGAGACACTGAAAATCGGTGAGATCAAGAGAGCGTATTACGCATAAACAAATGCATAAGCGTTATTTTATAATTGCGCTCGACTATAGTGATTGCACAATAATTGAACAACAATTGAATTCGATTCGAGTATCTACTGAGTATCTGTAAGTCCAGTCGTGAAACTTAAATATTGCAGAGACTGTTCAATTGTATCTCCAAATCTAATTGTTGTGAATTCAACATATCTGATTATAAGGTGGCGTGACAAGCGTCTTATTATTTGATATAATTTTATATAATTGAATATATTTATCTTTGACAAAATTGACAGAACTGATATAGAATTGATTTGCCAAAGCTTGAAAATTAAATGCTATGACGTCTCGTGCGCTACCCTGTATATTCATTACGGCTATGATAGTTATAATTTTTCAATGTCAATCGCGATCTCTTTTGCGTTTTTCTATAAATTGATTTACTTGGCTTTACGATTACACGGCGTGGAACGTTCAGAAAGTAAATTATGTTTAAAACGTGGTACTAAAATATTCGTTATAAATATGCGAAGGCACTGGAACTCGCTTTCAAGAAAATAACAGAGTGTCCGACAATAAATAAAACATTAGAAGAGACACGGGTTAAAAGTTAGACATTAAAAAGGCTCGCACGTAGGCGATCCGCCGAATCGAGTGCGACGGTGTTTGTAATGCGGTTCGTAGCGAATTCAGCTCGTACAGAGCAACCGAGAGAGAGAGAGAGATGAGCAAAAGAGAAAAGAAGAGAGCGAGAGGAACACAGAACACAGAACGCAAAAAAAAAAAAAAGGGAGAGGAAAGAAAAGGAAACGGAAAAAAAAGAATCCGAAATGAGAGACACACGCACGTTAGTCCGTGTGCACGCGCAAAACGTACGCGCGTGCGTGTCCACCACCGCCTCTATGCACGACGCGTGACCGTGAACTTGCCCCACCTCGTGCACGAGTCGGTCAGTCATTATTATTAACGCACACGCGCAAAGAGCGGCTACGGCTGCGTACACGCTCCCCGGCGCGTACACGCACGCAACGTACGCGGCCGTTTACGCGACACACGCGTGAACGCGTCGTCCGCGCGCGAGAGTCCGTTAAAGAAGCATCCGACGATTTCAGGCTTTTCGACATCGAAACGAGCTAAGTTCTCGCTTAGTTACGCGGCGACTCGGTACGCGATAATTAAGACGAAACGTTTTTGCAAATTCGTGCGGAAAATTCGTCCGGGAAACGTATCGTATACTAAAAATGTATCATTTTTATCTTTTTGAAATTAATAAGAATTATAAAAATTATTCTTACGCGTCTGCGCTCTCTTTTCGCCGCTTATTATTGCGTTATAAGAAATTGTGCGGAATTTTTGAAACATGATTATTTGTCAAAATAGGGTACGTAGAATATTACGTAGATTTTACGGAGAATATTGCAGTAGATTTCTGTTTCCAAAATAAAAATTCCGACTTTTCAACTATGAAAAATTCATATTAATTCCCTTAAAAAAAAAAAGAAGACTTTTTACAATTACTTTTTCAATTTTTTTTCTATTGAGAGATATTTTTAGAGTAGCCTTCCATCCGAGATAATATTCCAGGATTAACTATTAATATTCGCAGGCAACATAATGACTTAAACATTATTGATTTGATAATGTATTAAATTTTCATTAATACATTTTGAGCGGCTTAAGAGAAATCGGAGGATTAAACGGGTCAAGGTGATTGGATCGCAAATGAAGCATGAAATATCGTCTTCAAAGAGCCACTTCTGGCGGTACAAGTTCAACTGGAAACATCGAGAAAAGGGGAAAAAACGGCAAAAGCGCAGAAATCTAATCATGAAGTTGATTATTCACGGTCGCCGAATTTCACGAGAGAGTCGCTCGAGAAACGATTCTTCACGAGGAGAGCCTAATCGCCGCGCGCCGAATTTTTTTTTTTTTACAGGCGTGTCGAAACCTGTAAATCTCGGCGCGAGCCGTACTTTCCCGATTGGACCCGCATATATTATATAGGCAGAGGCGATACCGATTTTCTCCGCTCGGCACCTAGATCCGCCATTGACCTTGAACCGCCGGAGGCTTACCGCTTCGGAGATCGTCTGATCGCTTCGTTCCTTCTTTTATGCGCATAGATAGAGTCGTATGAATGCATTATTCGTCGCCGCGCGACGACGTCGGGACCAATATTGGGACTTCGCGCGAGATATTGATGCAGCTGCGGATATGGCATAGTGATTCATCCTGTTGCGTCTCTGATCATTGGATAATGGAGGCGATTTAAATGCGTGGGTTGTTATAGATTGAATATACATCTTAACCTGAAGCCAGCGAAGCAGTAGATTATACATAAAAATCTATAATGCTGAAAATAAATGTTATATATAGAGACTCTTGTACAACATATCGCTTGACACTCGTAAGTTGTGACAATTACATTTTTTTTAGTACTTCTTATACATTTACCTCTCCTCTCTCTCTCTCTCTCTCTCTCTCTCTCTCTTTCTAATTATTATAAAATAAAAATCATTTAATCGACAAAAAATTAAATTAATAAATTTAAAAAAATTGACAAAAATTGCTCCAAAGATCACACCGATATATCGTTGCCTTGATACACAATATGTATAAATGTAAATATATGTATAAGAGAAAGCATTATTCGAGCCGTAGGCGAAATCGCTCGTCGTGAGCTCCCGATTAACTTACGAAGAGCACATTGTCTCCGGCTTCTATTTGCATTCTCGTTAGCCTTCGATCCGCGGACTATGGCAAGTGGCAAGCGTGCAGAATTTCGCCTTTCGTCGTGAACCTTTCAACGGACAATAAAAACACTTGCCATCAACGTAGAAATATTATCAGCACACAATCATGCAAAAAGGAAAATCTATTACTATCCCTTTACTTTCAGTATTCATACTCCATCAGAATTCACTTTTCTACATTGTAATCTCTTCATATGCCATTTATACGTATATACACTACAGTAATTCTATTTTTTTAGACTTACATAAGATCGCGCGAATGTATTTCAAATTTTAATCGGGCAAATTCAAATGCGCAATCAATTTTTTATCCTTTTATGCTATTTGTATTCTCACAGCGGCTGCGTACAACGTTATCACGCGCAGTGATTCATTATAAATGCTGGTACAAATCATCATTAAGTGTTAAGATATTAGAATTTGCACATAATGCAATTATAGAAAGAAAGAAAGAAAGAAAGAAAGCGCGAGCGTGACAATATATACAGCACGAACTAAATTTACACGTTGCATATTATTGCAACGAGGATAAATTAATATTACAACACATCCGTTTTCCTTTTCGCTCTCGAGGACTCTTCTCATTATTCGTACGGGAAATCGCGAGACAGAAAGGAAGAAAGAAATAATGTGAGAGAGAGAGAGAGAGAGAGAGAGAGAGAGAGAGAGAGAGAGAGAGAGACGGGAACTGCCACAAAGCAGCTTATGGCGAACTATAAAGATAGATTAAGTTGGCGCGAGATTCGATGTCATGCGGTCGAAACAGCGACTAGCTTGACGAAAGAGATTGGAGACATTCTTGAAGAATAAATCAGAACTTACCTCGTAAGCTGGGCTTCTGCGAATCTGACCTCCGCGGGGGGGTTCGGCTCGTAGGTAAACGTGGGGGAAACGCGAACATCCCGATACTTACTAGCATCAACATCGCTGATATTAAGACTAAGCCTAAAACATTACATAAAAAATTAATAAAAAGGTTCCTCATAAAAATTAAAACAAAATAAACAGTCACTTCGTGATGATAAATTATAGACGCAATAAAACACACACCAATTATTCAGACAAATAAAACTGTCGAATACTATTAATTATCCGCACAAAAT
>NW_017304196.1:1078361-1082421 GCF_001594115.1 Trachymyrmex septentrionalis | reverse complement strand
ATATATACGCGTATTATATCACATTATATATTATAATTATATAATTAAGTATTTTAACTTACGAATCGCAAAGTGCAAAAATATCCACAACATTTTTTATATTTTTTGCATTTTTGATTATCTGAACTTGCTTAATATGTAACTTTACATTTCGTTCTTTAAATATTTGTTCTAATAGTTTAAAATATTGTTGACGTACAGTAGATGTAATCATTGATAAAATAATAGTTAAAGAATTCTGGATTTTATACTTGTAAAGTATAATTCTAACTTGTGTTACTGATATCTTCATTTCACGAGCAATTGCATATTCCGATTTATTTTTAGCAAGTGCAACAATCTTTACTTTCTTAAATGCGTTTGTTAATTTTCTCACATCCATGCTGGATCTTCGTACTGATACCTTTGCTGCTATATTTAGTTTACCGCAGTTATGTTTCCCACAGAATGATTTGTTATTATCTGTGTTGCGAGGATCGTCTTGTGTTTATTTCCGCACTGTGTCATATAATATACAAAACAAACGATACAAATATTATCACGTATGAATTTTTGCGTTGAGGTTTGTTGATCTGTGCGTTTTATTTGTACCTATCTATACTAATAATATGCTAATATTTTCATAAAATTCGAACATCTTAATTTTATTTATGTAATCTGAAACATTTAGAAATAAATCCAGTGATCTAAGAAATATTAATAAATAGAAATAATAAAAAAAAAAATTAATAGATAGAACTACATTTAAAAATTAGTTAAAATTAGTCATTGGATGAACATTTTTTATATATTTTTGAAATTCGGATAATCAATGTTCAGATAATTGGTGTGCTTTCCTACTATATTATTAATTATATGTTATAATAAATATATCTTATAGTACATATTTTTATAAAATTACTTAAGGCACTTGACATTTTTATTAATATCAGATGGACAATGTAATTGCATAGACATACTTAATACAAACTTAAAGTGAATTACTAATTTATTGACTTTTGCCATCAGTTGTCGCTCAAGGAATTATTTTTATCATTCCACATATTTTTCGATGTAAAATCGAGCATAAGAGATTAATAGATATCTAACTAATACACTCTAGCGACAAAAATTGCAGATAGATTTGTCACGTAATACTAACTACACAATTCAAACCATGAAGGTCAAGTAACTTTTAGCGAACCAAGTCTTTTTGTATATTTATATTAAAAATCGAAGATTAAGCGTTTTATGGATAATTTCGATAAATTGATTATTGTTAATATTATAAAGCTCAAAATATGTTTTGTAAGGGGAATATTTCTTTATTCTTAATCATTAAAATTGAACTAATCGTTATTTTTAATTTCGATATTATCATTTATTTGAACTTACCAAGCCACCAAGCACCGACCCATCTTGGATCCGATGGTGTAATCTGCGGATTTATCGACAAATCCGCATAGACCATCGTGCACACGGAACCGAGGATGAAGCCTAACGCTGGACCAAGAATCCGTACTCCGATGGTGATTGCTGTTGCACATAATCAAATGATTTTTTAAGCCTTAAATCTATAATTAAATATCGGTGATTTGCAGACATAGAAAAGTAGATCTTTTCACTTGTATTACAAAAATAGTATTACATCGAAAAAATAATTTATATGTTAAGAAATTGTTGTTTTTAGCAATTAGAATTTAATAAACATAAATTAATAATTAAAAGTTAAATAATTAATCTATAATGTATAAATCTGTTACATTAATATATAAAAAAAAGGATTTACCGAAATATAAGGGGCTTTCTCTGCTGGCTACGTTGTCATCGATATACGGTATACCGAGAGTGTATACCGCTGTTTGACCCATTCCCACACCGAGTAACGATACAAAAAATATTGCAAGCACCACCGTAGTTATCTTGCTTTGTATTCTTCTTTGCTCCGTAAGAAAATCGCCTTTACAGTCCGACGATTCAATTTGGGATACGATCGCCGATACGTTCCATCTTCAAGACAAAAAAATATATAATTAATTATTAAGTATTTATAATTACAGCAATAAATCCGATGTATATATGCTGGTCATTAACGCAAGTTACTTAATCCTCGATCATAGTACACATGTATACCGTATTATTTTAATGAACATCAGAGTGATGTAAACGTATTACCTAGTTAGAAAAATTAATACTTACATAATTACAAAATAAAGTAATAAAATTTAATTATAAGGTTAATGGCTTTTACGAGATTTGACATCGACAATAAAATTTTCTCGATCAGCATATACACAGAAGGAATAAATTCAGAATAATGATTTTTGTAATTTCATTATTCAAACACATTGAATTATTCAAATTACCTTATACGCATAAATATGTCACAACTATATATAGCTATCTAAATTATCGTTGCCGATAATTTCTATTTTTTAGTAAAATTCTACCAACTACTTCCGAGATACATCAGGAAATTAACGCCTACATGAAAGGGATAAAAGTCCTTTTTCTTTACGAGAAATGATAAATGATATAACATACATGACATAAAATTAACACGCGTATAATTTGTACACTTCTATCCTTTCGTTAAAAACTACTTTCGAAAAGATTTAGAAACAGATTTATTCATCTTTTGATCGATTTAGAACTTTTTAGCCAAGTTTCTCTTGGAATTATTTCAAAGAACATACTAAATGTAGGATCTTTTATAAATATGAGACATTTATCTTCTGAAGAAAGTCTTAACGCAGTCCTCCTTTTATATAACGCGTTCTATTTTCTACTTGCTATTTCCGGAACTGTTTCTAACGATAAAGAGACTATTTCTATCCGAAAACGTTCAGCTGTCTTTGCGGTAACGTAAAACGCGCAATTCGTTTTTCATTAGTTGCCTTTGGATTATGAACCGCTGGTACAACTCGTCCTGCAGAAATGCGACAAACCGGTTCTTGTATAATACGAGTTTGAGGCAAAACTGCATACCTATTACTTCGGCGGTATTCCGCCTTACATTGTGTTTATTTATCACGGCAAATGATTATTGAATCTCGCCCGAAACGATAACACAGCTGATCGTTTGCATGCCGCCTTGTTTCTTCGCGAGACATTGTAATAACGCGACGATCATAAATTTCCTTCAACTGTACCATAAATGCTTCTGTATTGATTGCTCAAGTAAACCAGCAAGTTGTTTGAGTTTGTTAAACGAGAAATAAATTTTACAAATACGAATCATCATTAACGGCTATTAAATCGAATTTAAATAATTAGTGGATTAATATCTACATTGTCTCATTAATACCGAATAGAACCGATAATTTTGTTAAATTAACTGATTCATTAACCTATTAATTTAACAATTACTGATAATTCTGAATAATTCGATTTCCCTTTCACACTTTGCTACCACTGCGATTAATAGATTCTAATACCCTGTGTTTTTGATGATTCACGACTGTCGAGTTAGCTATTACTTAATCACGAGGGTAAGAGAGCCAATGAAGATATCTCTCTTCGTTATGATGAATCGTCGGGAGGCGTCACTCATTAAGAATTTAGAAATAGAAGAGGATAACTCGAAGGAGAGTTATGACAGTAGCACTCACCCGTCTAACGTGCTGTTCCTTTCCTGGAACCAGCAGAGATTCGCCGGTATCGGATCCGTGTCGTTGGGCCCGCGGCTCTCAGTGCCGGGTCCGACGCCGCTGACCAGCATCTCGTTCTGTCGACGAATCAGCTGTTCGCCGAAGATAAAGTGGGGTATCGAGCAGGTGAACGAGCTCACGGCGAAGAGGATCATGCCCCAGGCTATCCACTTCGGCCGGTGACCTTGGCCGCCATAATATGTCAATAACAGGGAGGATCCGATCTGACCGATCTCCGTAGCCGACATGATAATACCTGTTGTCTTCGATTGGATTTGGAAGAGCTTCTCTATTGTCGTGATGACGGAGACGAAGTATGTGTAATACATACCCTGAAGCACCTACAATAACAAAAAAAAGATAAATAAATAAAGATGATTTTACGCCAAATTGTCAAGATATATTCGTAGATTTTCTTTAATAAAATTGTC
>NW_017304196.1:1072887-1078261 GCF_001594115.1 Trachymyrmex septentrionalis | reverse complement strand
TGACGGAGACGAAGTATGTGTAATACATACCCTGAAGCACCTACAATAGCAAAAAAAATAAATAAATAAATAAAGATGATTTTACGCCAAATTGTCAAGATAAACTCGTAGATTTTATTTAATAAAATTGTTCGTTAAAATAATCAGAAAAAAAATCTATTCTTTGTCCTTCCGTCTAAAAAAAAAAAAATTACAAAATTAATCCTTTAATATTATTCTTCGAAATCGATATCACTGTCTCCTTTAACTTATCTCACTTTACTTTTTACTCATTTACTTCCATTCCTAGGTATCTATTATACGTAATTATCTAATCAGTTGATTTACACCTTAAAATATTATAAAATTTCTTTGGCGTACTGACCCAGGTAAGGCAGAAGGTCACTAGGAAGGCCTGCTTCGTGGCGAAGTACTGCAGCCAGTGAGGCCTGCACGGGCCCCATCCGCAGGACACGTCGGCATCGTCGAACTCCGTGTGAAGGCTGCTCGACCTCTCATCCGGCACGATCAGATTGCCGTTCTCCGTACCGCCGATTCCATGTAACTTCCCATTCGCTATCAAGCCATTGTTATTGTGCTGCTTGTCGCCGCAGATCAGCCCGTTCCCGTTCGTCATCTTCGGCGGGATGATTGTGAGCACTTCCCCATTGCCGTTCGACAAAATTTGTGTGTCCTCGCCCGCCATTATTCTCTCTCACTTCGTTATGTGCGCGATAAAGTGATCGTTCCTTTCTTCTATCGTTAGCACCCCCGCGAACTCTAGCCAGAATCCTTCCTTGTCAGAAGAATCTTTTGACTTCTCAAAAATCTTACGTTCGTATGATCAATCTGTAACCAGAAGAAAATAAATTATTAAATAACGTTCGTATATACATACGTACATGTATACATACAATTAATCGCATTCCAACTTCTTTCGAACTTCTAAGCTTGATCATCTTAATGCGTTTAATAACGTCGATGTTATAAAAATTCGTTAAGTAATTTTCGGTAAAAAAATTCGCGCGAATTCAAATTCCCGACTTATGCGTCTCGCTGCATTATTTAGAACTGCAATCATGTAGATCGTCCGACGTTGTGCCTTCCTCGGAATCTCTTTAAGTTTCGCGAGCGCGAACACAAATCTCAAGGCCCGCATCCAGCAGTTATTTAATCTCTGCTATCCGGGAGAAAGGTTTACGAGAACTCTAGTTCTCTCTTCTCTTTCTCTCCGTGTGTATTTGTAACAGCGAATAAATAACAACCAATCAAGTTCGAGTTAGACGAGAAAAGCGGCGAGACGAAAGCGCGCGCCTCGGACGTAATGCAAGTAATGTCGTTTGGAATAACTTACGGCGTATAAAATGTGGGACTTTACGACACTATAAACTCCACACCGTAGGCCTAGCCGGATTGTATTATATGGAATTAGTTCGCCGTTGACGTAACGATTCGAACAATCGCCTTACGAAATCTTGAGGCGATCGCGCGCGCCCAGCTCTAACAGGGCACAATGCATGTTAAAGAAATATAAAAAAATAAAGAAAGAAAGGAAAAAAAATCACACGCGCGAGAGCAAACGTGAAAGTTTCTCTCCGTTCGTCTCCGACTTAATCCGTCCGTCATCGTGCAGTGTAAAACGCGCATATCAATTCTGCATTCGAGAATCCGCAAGTAGGTCTGATGTCTAGGTCATGGGCGTAGCGAGAAAACAATCCTGGCGAACGTGAGAAATTTATTTTCCGTTAGTGCGATAAATAAAATTATATAAATGCACTGCGAGAGTTCGTTTCTCGAGAATTCTATTAACAAAGCTGTATCATCGAGTCAGTTATTTACTTACAGAAACTTAAATTACAATGCACCTTTTTCTTTTTCGACATTTTAATTTCTTCAATGTGATATCGCATTTCTCGCAAATGCATTTTGAGGCTCGAATAATAAAAAAAAAAAAATTCAAAACTTCAAAATATACCATATTAATGCCTTGTTCGCCATTATGCCATTTTGTTTTCGATTATTTCACGCACGACGTTACGACTGTACTTTTTTTTTTTCTTTCTTTTTAGAGTTGTACTTTGAAACTTGGACAATGAAAAGATTCCGAAACTTCGCTAACGGTCAACCTCCGCCACTGCGCCTTTTTCGTTTTCCATCGATCGCGCGGACCGAGCACTGGACCAGCCACTCCATTAGAGGTGAACTCCTTTCTCTCGCGGTCGGCTGCGAAATAAGCCGCCTGAGACACCCTGTAGCCGGCGTCCTCTCACTTTCATCGGTGCCCGATTTTCCTCATTTCCCTTGCGTTCCATTCCACGGGCTATCGCACCAGCGGTTTTCACTGACAGCGCGAGCAGGAGTTTGTGCACTAGAACACGCTACTGAATATGTGTGACGGCGAAGACACGTTCTCACTTTCGCTTCGAGATTTCTTCGCAGTTGCACGTCGACTTACGCGCACGAAAATATGTACTCACGACGCAAACTCGATCGTAAATCAAGACGTAAGTGCTGGTAATCGGTATTCTTACTTTATTAACATCCTTACTTTAAAATAAACTTTGAGCAAAGTTATGTAAGAAATTTAAGCATGCAGTTTACAAAAGTACAAAAGATAACGTGATTTTAAAAACGCTCTCAAATATCAATACGTAAAAGTTAAATTTGTTCGAAACGGATTTTAAGTTACGTAAGTATTTGACATTTATTTTTTTAATCTTTACATGGTTTAAGTTTAAAATTATGCACAATTCTTGATAATGTATAAATAATATATTACTTGAAAGGGATAATATATTTAAAAATATCTCTCTCTTAATATTGAAATGATTAAATCACATATTATTTGTAATTGTAAGTAGAAAAGGGACAGTACATCTTACATATCTAGCAATGTCTGCAATCTATACTGCATATCAAAATATTAAATAAATATCAAGTAGATATAATATTGTCAGAAACAATTTATTATCTTGATATTAAAAGTAATAAGATTACATATTTTAAGGTAATAGAAATAGCCTTATATGTCTGACCATATAATGTCTGTATCTACTGCCATATCAATATGCTATGTAAATAAATATATTATGAATAAATACATAATACTTTGAAAACATTTTATTAGTTTGTTACTAAAGCGAAATTATATATATTATCTCTAAATAAAAGAAATAGTCTTTCATATCATTTCAAAGTAGAAAAGAACAGTTTTATGTCTGACTGTAATATATATGTATCTCTACTACTATATCAACATATTATCTTAATAAATACTAAATAGATACTGTTAAAACACTTTATTATCTTGATACTGAAGCGATTAAATAGTATTATTTCAAAATAAAAGAAGCAGTCGTACATGTCTGATAATGTCTGTCAGTTTCATAATGTCTGTATATCTATTTACCATATCAAAGTATACCGTTGTTTTGATTCCAAGTTGTTAATTTTATTAACAATAAAAAAACTAACGAAACAGATGGATGAAATCGTTCGCGGGATTAATAGATATTGCTATTTTCAGTCGCAGAATAGAGATCAGACACTCGCCATACGATCTACCAGCGACGCTGAATAAACAGCGCGGAAATTGCGGAACATCGTCGCGCGTGTTAGCGAGTAGATTTTATATCGTCGTTAATGGCTTAACAGCGTATGGTGGCTGACCCCTAAAATCCTGTCTAAGAATACGAATCTGTTTACGGTACTACGATGCCGTTTCTACGCGCCATTGACCCTATAACATTCGCCATTCACCAGCATGCACTGTGCATGTGTGAAAATTAGGATGCAGTTTGCGGCCCTCTTGAAAACAGATGTAGACTTGACGCCGCTCCGTCATTTCTTATTATCAGCGTATATCGGATAATCTTGTAATATTAAAAAACAAATCTCGCTCTATGTCAGAGTTACATAAATTATGATTTCACATGTTATATTATACTTTCTTTCCATATTTTCAATACGCAATAATTATGAGTTTTAAAATAGACACGCTTTACAATTCGACATCTCACAAAATTAATGTTAAAAAAATTCGTATTAGTTAATACATAATTAATACATAATTACACGTTATCGTTGCATATCTTGATTGAAAATTATACAGCGATCGTATTAATTTCTCTCTCCGCGAACGCGCCAACAAACTTTCTTCTTTTGGCAGCCAAGGAGATCGTCGAAAATTGTTATTTTTATCTTTATGCTTTTCCCGCGGCAAGAGTCGGGCATCAAAGTTACAATCCCGCAACGAGAACGAAATCGAAAGGACCGAAGCGTCGGCCGGCTCTCTCGTCGCCTCGGACGGTTGGTCGGTCGGCTGCAATGGCGAAATTCTGCGAGAGCGCGTTTTTGCCGATCGTAAATCCTTTTCGGACAAGTCGTCCGCCCCCTACCTCTTTCCCGCCCATCCTCTCATCTACGCTCAGAGTGAAAATCTTCTGTGGAACCAGCTCCGATCCGCAAATATCTCACGGGTGAATCAGTCGTAGGAATCAGGCAGAATTCGGACGTATTATAACAATTTCAATCGCTTAAAATCATCCCACGCCCCTTTTTTACAGTTCGATCTGAAGAAAGAGAAATGCACAAGAAAAAGAAACAATAATAATATATTGTTCTTAAAAAAAAAAAAAAAAGAGCCCGATCTCTGTCTGGAAGTTGCCGAATATTTTTTTCAATTCCTATACCGAACAATTCCATGAATTAACACTTTATCTACCTGTTTTCGAATTCGCACATCGTTTCATGACATTGAAACTCTAATTATAATAAATTATAATCTAATCGATAAGAAATGCACACACATCACATTTGAAATAATCAAATTACATCTTTTGATTATCTATTTCTTAAATCGTCACGTTTTAATGTATTACGCATCACATATTACCGGCTACTACGCAGCAGCGGAAATGTGGATAAAATTCCGGCAAACGTAGAATTCTTTATACTTTCAAATAACTACACGCTGGTGTGTCCTCCAGAACGTCGGCGTCAGTCCATTCACACCGGCGGGCGACCTCCGTAAACGTGACTCCGTCTACGAGTTCCTTCGAGTGACGTGGAACCAGGCGCGGTTCTACGCAACAAACAGGGAAGAAATTTCCGGTAATAAATTGCTCTTGGTATGTCACACCCGTGGGTTTGAATGGACGTTCAAATATCTCCGTAACCGTTCTCAGGGAAGCCCACGTGCGTGCGTACGCACTTGCGTACACCGTAGGATAAAGATCTCTGTGGAAGACGATAATCAAGTATCTCGTCGCGTCGGTCCTTGGAGAACCGAAAGGGTGGAGCACACGCACGCCAGGTATTTCCGGAGGGGGGGGAGGGGGTCGCCGCGCGAGATTCGATCGACCGACCTGATTAAATGAAGGGCTACACGAGGCCT
>NW_017304196.1:1066444-1072787 GCF_001594115.1 Trachymyrmex septentrionalis | reverse complement strand
CCCCCCCCGCGTGTCGTGGAATGCCCGTGGAATAATTTACGCTTAACGTTAACGACGTGCTTTAAACTGCACTTCCGACACAGCGTCCGGCGAGGCATTAAAATATTCGCGCGAGCGAACGGCAACTCCCGCGCCGCTACAGCTCCATTTTTTTTCCCCGCCGCACCGGTCAGTAGTGTCGGTACGCGTATGTGCACACTGACACGTGCCGCACACGCGCTGCACGTGGCCGCGCGTGTTGGTAAACACACACGCGTGGGACACGTGCGTCTCTGTCTCTCTCTCTCTCTCTCTCTCTCTCTCTCTCTCTCTCTCTCTCTCTCTCTCTCTCTCCCTCTGTTAAGTTCCAACTCCGCGCCATGCGGCGGCTGGAAAGAGACTTGGTCTAGGTCGCCTTTCACTGTCCTACTGACGTGGTCTCGTGGTTAGTTGGTTAGTTAGCCTATTCTGCTTAGACTACACCTCAATGCCAGCGTGTAGCACGTTGTCATACAGAGCGATTCAAAAGAGGCCGGGGTAGCCGCCGTGGTTGAAAATCATTGACGGCAGACATGTCACACAGACATTTAAATATGGATCAATATGTATTGATTTGAATTGACAATTTACGAATTCGCTTTAATGTCGTCTAAAGGATGAGTCACGGTCTTCTATTCACTTGAATTTATTAATTAATTCATACCTCAATTCATTTAGGCGTACAATTTGAATTCTTAAGTAATAAATTAATGGACAAGTCATATCATGTTTAATTAATAACAACTATCGATTTCATCATTAATGAATTTTTACTGTCAAAGTAATATGGAATGTAATATATTATAAAGTGCTATTTAAGGAAGACTTATCAGAAATATCTGAGTGAATCAATATTTAAGCGAATATCGATATCAAAGTCTACTATTTTTATCTTAGATATACAATTCAGTTTTAAAGACTGATGCACCTTCGTGAAAAAAATGTAATCGCTACTAACAATCTTGAAGATAAATTCAACACTCTGGCGAACATATAAATTGCTATTTAAAGCGTTAACACGCGGCAGCATTCTCCCGGTTACAACGTTGCAACTATAATCGTTCATTGAAAAAAAAAACCCACCAAAACGTTCTTACGCTCGTAAGTTATACGTTTCGTAATTTCTTTAATCGCGCCTTTAATTCACGCCTGTACAAATATATTGTAGACGGTAATATCAGCGCGTATCGAACGATCAAATTTATTAATTCATTTGATTCGAGACGAAAGACGAGACCGACCTGTGTTAAATTAACTTGATAATTTATTGCCTGCAATGTGTGAGTGCAGTCAATCTCTCACAAAGTGCAATGTCGAAAAGATTTTTTCAGATTATACAACAAGTATTTCGACAGTTTGGATCGCTCGTTATTTCTGCGATTCTACCCAATGTAATAAACGGTTCGATAAACGTGTGATTTGCAGATTTCTAACAAATATCTTTCTTCAACTCGTGTTCACTCATTTTACGCTCTCTTCCCGCAAAATCCTAATTAATATTTTTGATTAAAGCTTTAGTCTCCAGAAAAAAGTATCACCTCCTTGTTAACAGTTATAATTTTTTTTAGCTGCCGTATTGTTCGCTGCATCTCGCGTTTCGCCATTAGTGGAGGAAAAAGAATTATGCGGGCGACGATCTCAAATGGGCTATGTGTAAACGCGTTGCAGCGGCGTATTATATTGATAAACTTGTGTATAAACAGGCCCCTACATTACGTGCACATTCGCGATAAAAAGCGAAAGAACCATCTGTCAAGTTCACTCGGTGTGCACACTCGTCCCGTCCCGTGTTGCGTTTTTGAAAAAAAAAAAAAATTGTTCACCGTTTCCTAGACCGCGCATCCCAACAATGTTGTTACCAGGTATCACAAAAGGAGACGCTTATAATCCCGTTTTCTCATGACAATGAAATCTCGACGGTGAAATAATATCGAATGCACACGGCAAAGCTCGTTTCTAAATTATAAATTATTTTATGGTCAACGTGAAATATAATCAGTTTAATACAAAAATCTTTTAAATTATTAAAATGTATAAAAGTGTTCTGAAACTTGTACACACACACACACACACACAACGCGCGCTTCTGCATCATAATTTTGCTGCGAGATAACTTTAAGTTAAAAATTCCTGGTTAAAAGCGTAAGATAAAAATACGCAACATGACAGATAAGTATGAATTATTGTTTATCTACCGTATCGTATCGCAAATACTGTTATCGTTACAGAGTAGAGTTTCCATAGAACCGGGTTCATCGCCATAGTAACATTTAGAAAACGTCCACACCTTCTTACTATAAATCCAGCAGTATCTCGGCGATTTCGTTACATATTGCTGTAATGAGATATACGAATGATAAATTACCGTTCAGAATGGAAGTACATGGTTACCCACCCACAAGATCGACGAACGACGTACGCAGAGTACCTGGATGCACTTCTAAAGACCGAGAGAGCGAGAGAGATTAGATGCATTCGATCCCGTTCGATTTCCCCGACACCTGAGCGTTCGAATCGCGTATTTTATTATTGTTTACATCCAATCGCCTGATTCAGCATGTTGTTTAGATCAGATCGGATCGCGTTCTAATTCAATTACAATTCATGTACACACAGGGCCGTTCTGTTAGCACGCCTTAAATTTTAATAACAGATTTATTGATATTATACATTTAAAAAAGGTACGTATTCTGCTAATTAAAGTTTATAAGTGCAATTTCTAGAAGAAATAGAGTCGAATGAAATTTAAATAAACGTTTAAATCTTGTTACTTAATTGTAAAAAAAAAACTTTCTATTCTCGATTGTTCGTCATTTAGAAATTACCTTAAGAAAAAGATACAAAACAACGAAACGTTAGTAAAACTAAATTTGTATTTCCTTTGAGACATCCCATAGCTGTATTCGCACCAAGTGTGATAAATTATTGTGGGTAGGCTCGCGATGCATGGTGTACGAATTAAAAATCCGAAACGAATCTCGCGACTCGCGCTCGCTGGCATTACTGCACGCTCCGTTTCTTCCTCCTTTCCAATTTTTTTTTTTTACTCTTTCTTTTTGCAATCTTTTTTTTTCGGGAGATCGCGATCGGATCGCGCAGCAGTGCAATTTCGAAATAAAACTTCGATGGCAACTTTCAAACCACGCCGTGTCCAACGAAACGTCATCCACGCGAGAAGTGTCGCAACTTGAATCGCCGTTACGGCAAGCGATAACCGCCCTTCGTGAAATTGCACTCTGCGGATTGGGTCGTATCGCTCCGATGGGCACGATATATCCGATCTTGGAGTCCCCCCGTCGCGAAAATGTGGAAAGTGAATACTTGGAGACTCGTGACGCCACAGCCGGACGTTTTGAAGACAAGAGTCAAGAAATGGAGAAATGTAGTTACGACGCATTCCGCGCAAACTTCGGGAAATCGTCAGCTACGAATGTAGTTACCACGCAATATGAAAAGTACTGGATATTGTGTAGATTCATACATTGTTAGAAATGTAACTACGAGCTTCCTTTACGTGTAAATGAAGCTATGAAGTTATGAAGAAAATTAAAAATAATGAATGATTTAACTAAAAATTAAGTTATACTTAGATGTAATGAATTTATGAAATTTAATGTACTTTTAATAAAATTTTATGAAGAGTACATTAAATTTCATAAATTTTCATAAAAAATACATTAAATTTAATGTAATGTCATTGAAATTAAGTTCAAATGTGTAACTTAAAAGTAAATAAAATTTAAGGACATTTCTAAAATCACTTCTAAAGACGTATATTTTTGTTGAAAAAAATTATACATTTGTAATAAATATTGCTTGTTTTTTGATCAAGTTTGCAACAACTATTTATAGGAAAGAGACTTTTTTGTCAAGTTAGATACCGTGAAAGAGTATTGTGCCGGTGTTGAAATAATTATAGAAAAAAATGTTCTATTTACAGTTATATACAATTTTTCGATTTAAAAACGTATTGTTTCGATTTAGAACTTTAAAAATGTTTTCCCGAAAGTTGTTAATTTTGAAATATGTCACTTTTCTATCGAATAAGTAATATGTATTTAAAAAAAAAACGAATAAGTATAACTTGAAAAAAATATTGTTTCCAGATTATGGACGTGAAGAGAATTTCTGGGAATACTCTCTATTTCTTTTGCGAGGGACAAATTGCATAGATTGATGACAAGGCAAACATTTATACCCGAAAGAATCGAGTTAACAATTTCTTTGACTCACGGGGCGTAACAATGGAATATTAAACGTTCAACCGACGTTGTCTCTCGGAACGAATGTGCGAGACACGCGTTGTTACAGAAACGAACGACGACGGCAAGAAAACTCGTAATCGCGCGAGCGAAGGAAGATGAAAGTAGCGCGCTCACGCGAGCGTGCCCACGGTCTCTATTAAATCACAGCATTGTTGGGAGAGCTGAAAGTAGCGAAAGTAATTCCCGCTTCGCGCGGAGCGGAATAGCGGAGAATCTCGATCCCTGGTCTATTGTAGAAAGCGATGCGAAAGAAAGGGAACGCATTTCCCTCCTCCCCTCCTCTCCCCCCCCCCACATTATTCCATTGCTGTATCGTTTGTCCGCTTTCTGAGAACCGCGTATATAACACGGATAATATTAACAATTCAACATCTCCGACGTGTAATCTTTGAAACTTTTTACATCTTTTTTCCATCGAACGTTGAAGAGCGGGATATTCGACTCGAAGATGCCTACATACGGGAGAATATACAGCAATATTCCTGCATCGTAGATTGATCGCTTACGAGACTCTCTCGCAAGTTCCCTTAGATTGCAATTCGCGCATATATTGCCTCCGTGTATATTGTCTTTCATAAATTACACTACAGTCGAGTTTATTACTGCATTAACCGCATCGATTATTCCGTGAATATGTGCGTAAAAACACATGGGAATTATTATTATTTACAGAAAATGGTGGCATAAAGTGACATAATAAATAACAATAAGTAAAGGGCAAAGTAAGAGTCAAACACATTTCATTAGAAAGGTGTCACACGATTGAAAGAATAAATTGCAAATAGAGAAAAGTAAAATTGGAAAAATATGTAATAAAGTGAAATGACGTATTTTCCAAAACGGAGCTACGCTGGAAATAATAGACGTAAAGAGAAATATTGGTGTATACGCAGAAATACGGGCGGAACGCATCATTCTCGGTTACATAAAGAATGAACGCGTGCGAATGGACCACAATGGCGGTGCGTCGAGTCGTTCGTTGCTCTCTCACGAGATGATAAAACTGCGAGAAACGAGAACGACGAATGTATTCGGGATGCTGTCAGTAGTGCATCGCGCTATTCCTTGCAACAGCACGATATGCATTGCTGGATGTTTTTCGTATTTCTCTTTCATTTCGCCAGTGTCAAAAGGTGCGAACTTTGTCGTTTTCATGACATATTTACTCAGCAAAGTTATCGTATTCCCTTGTGCTGCATTACGATTCGTTGGCGCCAACAGAAAACGACTTGCTTTTCATTTTATATAATTTAAATTATTTCATATTTTCACCACTGCACATATTGTTTATTTTCGTCAAATGTTTTCACATACGTTGCAACCAAATAATCAGAATGTTATAATTGATAATGTAAGTTATTATAAAAATAATATATCAATAATAAGTCATAAATAATAACGAACCTCGTTCTTTAAAACGTAGCAATAATGTCAGGCAAATTGCATTTAACACGTGTGTGACAGTGTAAATTGCGCGATATTTCCAAGTAATAATTCAATACTTGAAAATACCTATACAGGATATATTTAGGACGCTCTTTCATCTAGTTAACAATGGAGGTTGTACAAATCTATATGGAAATGAATGAGGCACAGAGAACAGCACCAGAGAAGTTTCACGAAGCCTGGAAGGACCATTGAGAGTTGAAACAAACGCGCTCGTGGAGGAAGTTGGCGCAAAAGTTGACTAACGGTGGAGCTGACGCGAAATATAATGCGCAAGCTCGCAATAACGATCCCGCATGAGCAGAAAAAGAGAGCGCAGGATTGAAGGAGAGCGAGAATATGAAATACTTCTCCACCCCGAAAGCTGTCGGTAGAAAATGTATCGCGAAAGCAGGACTGCGCGCTCGACCTACTTCGTTAAACAATGCAATCTTATCCGCGCTCGGAAGTCTTCGCGAATCGAGTCTTCCTCGCAATGGAGATATCGGCGCAAAATTAAATTCTTATTTCAAGCTCGATACAATAAAAACTAGCGAAATGCATTGACCTCATAAAGTTTCCATGCGTACAAAACAGACATATACAATATATTATTATTATTACTATTGTACGTG
>NW_017304196.1:1063527-1066344 GCF_001594115.1 Trachymyrmex septentrionalis | reverse complement strand
CAATAAAAACTAGCGAAATGCATTGACCTCATAAAGTTTCCATGCGTAAAAAACAGACATATATTATATTATTATTATTACTATTGTACGTGAATGTATAATTATAATTGTGTACGCCTTAAAACAATTATATAATTAATTCTTTATTTCGTCAAAATTTAAATGCAACATGTTAATGTAAAAATTGCGTGTATACACAAATAGAGAATTATAAATTCGTCTCTGTGGAAACGTTGTATAATATAAAAATAGTATCAGTTACCTACTTATTACCGAGTAGTATTATTCTCCAAGTGCGATTTCCCAGACTTCGCGCATACTATCGCGCATCATCTCTCTTTCTCAGATTCTCTTTCTCTCCTTCTCGCTGATGCATCGAGCCTCCCAATAATTTCGCACTTAGCTCGCGATCGCGGCACAAAGACATCCCGCGCTCGCCCGCCAGCCATCTGCTCAATTCGAGCGCGTACGTAAGCTTAATACGGGTTTGTAAATCAATTGCAATGGAAGAGGGTAAGGGGCGGGGGATGAAGGAGGACGAGAACAGGCGGGACGAAGAGGATTGCGTGTGGTCAGGTCGTAGGTGTTCGTGCTTCCATGAGCTGCGGACTGCACGGCGAAGTAAAGAATACTTGCTCTCCCCGATATCTACTTCGTGCCACGCTAGTCACGGTGAAGGGCTGACCACAGGGTGGTCAGATTAGAATGGACGCGACTCGAGTCTCTTCTGAATTTCTTCCAAATAATACAGAAAAATATACCGTAAAGGGCGATCGATGATTTGCATTTCACGTAATGTTCTAATTATTTATCATTTATGTCCAAACGTAACGAAATTTTTCCTGACTTTACAATATATTGTATATTTTTGCCAGAGGTACGGTACGAACAAGCAATATACAATTTCAATTCAATTGCCGGCCAAGTCACTTACGAATTTTATTTGAAATTAAACAAAAGCTCTTCTCTAAAGAGACTATGAAAATTAATTAATTTTTTCATACACCTAACTTAAAATAGTGGATCCCGATGTATCGGTCGACTTCAACTCGAGCAGGATAGAATTACTACTACATTATTGAAAGAGCTTCACCCAATGCCACGATAACTCTCTCGATCCCAAATTAAAATGATCAATCGTAAGAGAAGTCATAAGTCGTAGTAATTCTACCTGAGTTCGAATCTCATTTCCGCCACGGTAACGTACGTCCAAGACTTTCCCAACTCCGCGTCTTTCGCCTATGGACGCCCTGTAGATGCAAGCAGTGTGTTATTTGCCAAAAAAAAAGGATGATACGGATAGCGCGCACGGCGGGGATGATTGTCCGTAATTTGCGGTGGGGGCCGTGCACCACCGCAGCTTACACGGGACCGTGAATACAATCTATTATTACATCGCCTATGCAACGCGCGTGCAGTAACGCGTGCTAGTTTGTGGCGGTTGGACTAACGTGGGGCTATTTGTGAGCTATTCGAGTACGTGCGTGTGCGCCGGGACTATTGTGAGGCGCGCAACAATGTGCGCTTTTTGTGACAAGTCGCGGGAATTAGATGCGGCCGGATCCAACATGGCCGGTTATCCACTCCCGATTTGAGGAGTTTACGGACTTTACGCGGAGCCCGGTGAGTACGCGAGACGACTAACACGGAGCCTAAGATGGTGTCCCCTCTTCATGGCCAGGTCCCTACTCTACATGGCCGTCGTCTTTTTCCTTCTCTCGAGACCTGAGATATAACCGTTTTCTTGCAAGCTATTCTCTCTTTCTTACTGCTTTCCCATCGACGGTGGATCATCACGCCTCTTTGATTGGACACGCTTCATTGTAACCAGCTCGACAATCCAAGTACCGATCGGCAAACAATAATTCTTTATCTGCTCGATATCGGTCGATTGCAAAGTACGTCTTAGAAAATAAATAACTCGAGCTATTCTGTAAAGACAAGCTAAATGCATCAATCACGATCGGTCGGAGACTAGGTTGAACAATTTTTACAGATACGCGAACCGGTTTGGATTTGTGCTCGTCGACCTACACACGAGCGTTACTTTTTCGCTTATTCTCTAAGCCGCTCAGAAATCTCGATTGCATCACTAAAATTACCGAGGTCGTTTCGACAATTCCGGTTGGTTTGCCGCTTTCCCGTGATGCCCGCTAATTTACAGCGATGAGTCTTACAGTGTCATCACGAGTTAATTTTAAAGGAACCTGCGCGTGGTGTAACACACTGGCTTACGGCACACTAAAACTGATACGCCGTCGCGGCTCATATGCATATTCCGCATCCCATGTTCTAGGGTTGCATCGTGGCGAGATGCAAGTGAGATCCCCGAGAATAATTTGCAAAGGTGCATTGGCATCAAGGTCCCGGTTGATTCACGGCAGTTTCCTGCGGTTTCATCGCTCTCTTGACAACAATAATCCATGTATCTTTCTGTACACGGCGACTCTATCTGACCGTAGGGCAAATTCGATTTTACGTCAAAATCCCACTCAACGATTCACTCAATTCATCAAGTTCCATAATCATAATGGAATTATTCCAATTTTACTGGTTACTATAATTATATTTAGCATAAAGATATTTTTTACTCCAATTTAATCTATTAATTAATTTAATTGACTTACTGTTAATAATAAGAATAATTTCGTGTACATGATAATAATTAAATGCATATTATGTCAGTAAAATAAAATTTCTTAATTCAATTAATTTCATTCTTAATGCACGCACATTAGAATTCTTGGATTATGTGAAAAAGAGAAAAGTACATGTTTAAACTTTATAATTGCTCTGCGACAAAGAAATTATTTCTAC
>NW_017304196.1:1062495-1063427 GCF_001594115.1 Trachymyrmex septentrionalis | reverse complement strand
GAGAAAAGTACATGTTTAAACTTTATAATTGCTCTGCGACAAAGAAATAATATATTATTTCTATGTCATATTTCAAGCGAACGTCAAACGTAAATTTCAGTGAAACATATATAATTCAAATGAAAAAAATTATTAATAGTGAGGAGTAAAATGAAATTAAATCGACTCAAATATCACTGTAATTGCATCAACCTATTCGAATATACGTTCGGAATACATTATTTTTTTTAAATAGTTCCTACTTATTGCTTCACACTCGTTATACGTTACTTTTTGATACAATAAGCTTTTAATTCGGAATCTTACTTCTCATTCCAGTTAAATGCAGAACGTAAAGACTCTTATAATATAGACATTAAGATTTATATTAATAAAGAAAAATAAGTTGAAATAAGTTGAAGAGCATCTTTAACTTATCAACTCTCCTTACTTTATTCCACGTCCAACCGACATCCTTCACAGCATTGAAAGACGCGCATAAACTCACAGTTAAAGTGAATGCATTGTCTGTTTCTTTCTTTCTAGACTGGTCCTGAATACTTCGAGAGAGCGAGTAAGAGATACGTATCTCGCTCACTTCTATATACGAACACATTGCAGAGAGTGGATTATGCCAGACAGATGGATACGACGCACAGGTGTGTCGGTACAAATTTGATTCAACCCGTGCACTACGTCAATCTTATAATTTTTTTCGCAATCAAAATTGCCGCGCACCTCAAGATCTCGAAGGACATTACTTTCTAACTTGTTGATTTTCAGAAGATCGACAGTAGTCGAAAGTGTGATTGAAATTCGTGAAATTGGTGAATACAATCTAATTAATGTACTTAGATAATTCTTAATTTTATCGAAATTCCTGGAGAGATTTTTCTTGAAATTTGAGATTTTTCTACGCAATAGTTTTATACATTAATTAAATACAAAACTTT
>NW_017304196.1:1059648-1062395 GCF_001594115.1 Trachymyrmex septentrionalis | reverse complement strand
CTATATATATATATATATATAATAATACACAGAAAATTTCAGTTCATTCGTTGATTTCTTAATGCAACGTCTTCAAAGCGGCTAGAAAACGATTGTCTGAGCGGCTCACACAATCCAAGACCTGCTCGTTTCCGTCGTCTCGACGCGTCGCGTGCGTGCACTCACGTGCGTGCACACGTGTAAATCGCTCGGCTCGGGCTCACGCACCATGCGTTTATTTCAAGCGTTCAGTAACTATGCGACTGCGACTATCCGTGCGAGTTTACACCGCGCGTCAACCTTAATGAATTCGCGGAAATGGCATTCGCGCGGTGGATTCTTCGTTACGTCGTTAAAGGAGCACTCGAAATGAATCGTTCGAGAGGTCGTAATGGATCCGAGGGGACAGTTCCTGGAAAAAATGGATGGATCTCGAGACTGGCGAAGCTCTTTCCGAACGGGGAGGGGAGGGGTCATCTCGCGGGCGTAACCCTTTATCGTTGCTTCTTCACTTAATGCTATCACGCAAAAATTGCACAACTCCACCGCAGAGTTGAGGAAAATATTCGAAATATCGACTGCAAGATGCGATCGAAATCTTCATATATATCTTCAATATTCATAAAACCTACATAATTGTGTGATAACAAGTAAAAATATATGTAAGATTTTGATGGAAAACGATGCAAATTGAAAATCGGAACAAACTTAAAAAAAGGATGATAATTCTAAGAGTACGAGTCCTTCTCAACGTGAGATTTTCATTACCTAAAATTATAACTAAATAAGTCATAAGATTACACGCTCAAAAATCGTATGTAATTGCGTAATACGATTACTATTATAAATTTATAAAACAAAAATGTAAAAAAGAAAAAAGTAATAACGTCTTATTAAACATGTGAATAATAAACGCAACTACGACTTTAACGTACGAAAATGAAACTAAACTTCCGACAGAGACAGAAGGAGCAAGGCGCGGAAGTTTGGCGACCGAGTGACGAGGAGAGTGAAAGAAAGTGAAAAAGCCGACATGGTTATGCGAGACGATCGGACCGAGAGAACGAGGATAAGAGGCGCTTGCCCGGATGACCTCGGACGCTGCGGTGTGGTGCAGCAGGTACGCGGGAGCTGCAACCGGAGTCGGTCCACCCATCCAGCCCACTGTCGGCGTGATCGCGTAGGTGCTGCAGCGCACCAAATGACACGTGGTTTGCGTGTTTTCGCGTTTAACGAAAAAATTCACGCGGCTCGTGTACAGTTTCACACGCGACAATCCGATGGAAGCTGGCAAAAACTGATCTCGAGAATGAAAATAGCCTTTATGCCCCGTAAATATTGCCACGGGACTTGTAAAATTACTAAATTCTGAAAGTATACGGCTCGAATTAGTAATGTATAACGGATATGTAAGGCTCAACAATAAGATGAATTTGCAACGATTTTTATCTATGTATAACAATATGTACATGCAAAAAGTAATTCTCGCGCGTTATGTGTGTATAATTATACTTAATTTTTGTAGACCTGCAATAGTTCGGATTAAAAATACGAAGCATTTTCAATAAGCACTTTACAAAATTAGAAAACAATTTGTATGCTGAAATAGTTAATACTACTAAATACACATATACAAAATAGTATAATATTATCATTTCATAATTAGATTTAATAAACTGATAAATTTGTTAATTTTTCAAATATTATCTAATATTAAAATAAATGTTCTAGATAGATAATATGCACATCTATTCTTCGATAACTTTTTTACTTCAATATTATATATAATTATTTTTATTTTAATATTGAGTTATTATCAATACATATAATATGTAAAATCTAATTTGGTAGATATTAATAAATAAATAATGTTAATTTATGAGAGAATCGCCGTTTATGCGAGTAAGAGAAAAAAATGTTATAAGCAGTTTTATGTTTTTCGGAGTATATTTTGGTTTTAAATTTTAAAACGTAAAACATTTGCGACGTATTTGCACCTCACGTTAATTCGAGGAAAATTACAATAGGCGTCTTACAATAAACGCTCCTCGTCGCACGGTCGTTTTACAAAGGTACGGCAAATGAAATAATAATCTGTCGCGTACATTACAAGTACCGAGCACTTGTGGTGCAGCAGGTACACAGCTGCGACCTGCCCCACATGCTCGTCATAAACCACGCGTAGGTGTAAACGCGGGGGCAGGCAGTATCACCTCGTAACCAAGTGACACGTACGTGTGATGCATTGTACACGCTCCGCTTAATGAAGCGAATTGGTCTGACCCGGACTAGTCCGGCCTATCGTGGCAATAATTTCGCAAAATAAGACCACTGACCGGTAAGGCACGTGCAATGCCTAGAGAATGTCCGAAGATGCATCTATCATAAACAACATGTCGACTTGAGCGTAAGATTCTACGAACGATACTTCGTGCCGAATCGAAGTTTTTCGTTCCGTTACATCATTTGATATTTTGGAGTAATGAGACATAAATCGAACAAAGTAATCTCAAAGCCTTAAACGTTTTTATATTAGTAGTAATATTAAGTTTACTTTAAAATTAAAAATTTCTCACTCTCTAAGTGCTTCGAAATCAAATCTCACTCTAAAGAGCGAAAATTGTCAAGCCCCGATCTTGAAAAAAAGGCTCAATTTTCAATCCATGAGAGCGAAAGTTCACTCTTCAGAATGAGATTCATTCTAAGGTTGGGTTGTTCCATTTTTACCCTTGCTTTTACTCTTTTATGCATTAAATGAATGCATCACA
>NW_017304196.1:1057795-1059548 GCF_001594115.1 Trachymyrmex septentrionalis | reverse complement strand
GGTTGGGTTGTTCCATTTTTACCCTTGCTTTTACTCTTTTATGCATTAGATGAAGTTAGTTTATCCGAAGACGGAACAATCCGTCCTAAGAGTATTCGAAAGTAAATATAAATATGTGCGACGTGTATTACTTCGAGCGATAAATAGTTTCGAACGAACTCCAGAATAATGTATTAACAACTCTCTGTTATTGTCGAGAAGGAGCGCGACGATCCTCATCAATGATCCGGCCGCAGCTCCTATATCGTATTTTTCTTTCGCGAAACGAGTGTCGACAACGCCGGAGCAGTAGTCCGGGTCAGTCCAATTGTTTCATTAAGTAAAGTGTACGTAATGTATGTGCACGTACGCACGCACACAGGAACTGAGCAGCGCGCGATTGTGGGCCGGTTCACTCGCCTCTCACACCTACGTCACGTCTCGATATCTCGGTTATCGAGCGTCCGAGCTCTCCATGAGAATATGGGACAGGCCGCAGTTGCGTACCTGCAGCCCCGAAGCTCTGCAACTCTGAGGTCATCCGGGCACGATTCTCGCTCCGTTTCGAGCACTATCGACCAATTAAAAAACTCACCCGAGCCAAGCAGCTAGAGGTAGTCACGCGAAAATTAAATTTCATTCTATTATTGTGACAGACGTTAGAATTAAGAAACAATTGATTTCTGGAAATGAAAATGAAAATTCATTCTTTTTCTAATGTACAAAAAAAATTTTATGTTGTTGACACGTAGTTGTTATAAAATATCATAAAATTTCGGTCGGTTTATACGTTTGGATCTCATCGCGCGTAATTAAATCAATGATTTATATTATAATAAAATGATAACGATATCTCAGTAAGATGAATGATTTAAGTTATTATTAAGGAAATAATTCAATTCTAAGATATAAGATTGTAATGGAATTCCGTAATTCTCTTCATTGGATCGTAGTGTCTCGGTATCCTAGTTTCACTTTCCGAGATATTATCGACGCACTACGAAATAGAATTTCCTACGTTATTCCTACGCTCTTCCGCTACGATCTCTCTATGCTCTCATCGACATTGATGATCCAGTTGGACATGAAATCACTAATGTAGAATATTTTACAATTTGCATGATCCCAAATTAATCTTTTGTAAATCTTATCATGTAGAGTACTAAATCATAATTAAAACTTTGTCTCTCACACACACACACACACACACACACAAGGACAAGGATAAAAGACAGTAGATAAAAATATGTACGTAATATAAACGTCCGAATATTAAAACCTAAGGAATTATAGAAGTTAGAAGAGAAATAAAAAAAATGCAATAAATCCGAAACACATGACAGTCTTTTAAATGCTACTGTCATCGAAGTCCACCATAAATGACGCAGAATTAAATAAGTTTTATTTTCGACTACGTTCGACTGTGAGCTTCTATTGAGAATCGTTCGAAAGTGAATCCTGAAGAACCCTACATCCGCTGCGACGACGCACTCGACGCGCACTCGTCGCATCGCCGCCGCTTTGTGCATCGCGACGACGATGGCAGCGTCGACGGGTCGAAGGAGACAAGGGGAAGCATCTAGAAGAAGGGTGGTGAAAGACGAATTAAAAGGAGGATTCGCTACGTACGAGTCTCTCGGCGTGCATAGTTCAAAGATAGATGCATAGCGTTGAGCACGAGGTGATGGAGCACGAACGAGCGGCTGCATGTGCATCGGTACGCCCACACACATACACACTCGTCTCTTTCTCCCTCCTCCCCTCCCTCACTCTC
>NW_017304196.1:1053297-1057695 GCF_001594115.1 Trachymyrmex septentrionalis | reverse complement strand
CTCTCTCTCTCTCTCTCTCTCTCTCTCTCTCTCTCTCTCTCTCTCTCGCCATTGAGACCTGACCTACTTCGTGAATACACACGGTTCGCCGACACCGACGTGCTTCACCCGAGCAAGATCACCGACCGAGATGCGACCGATCGACGTGTGAGTGCATCGCCGAGAGAGCGCAAGCGCGGTGGCCGCCACCACCGCGGCCGGGGGTGAAAGCCTCGTGGGGCACGATGCACCAGTTTTCGGTGCGCCCACGCTGGAACCTCGGACGATTTGGGGCGCATCGGCCTAAATATCCGCTCATTGTTGAGGGGTTGACATAGATTTTGAACGAGACAATGAAGAATTTCGTGCCTCGTCAAACGGTCGCGGTCAATCCTTTCGGCGCCGAATTATTTTTACTATCTTACATACTTTGCGAGATAAGCTTTCTTTAACAAGAGCGAGAAGAACGAGGGATAAATTCTGACAAAATTTTTAGTGGATCACATTCAATTCTGGATCAAGTCGAATCGAGCTATCGATCTTTCTGCAAATGTTCGCTTGACAACGCGCGCGTCTACCAATTCCTTTAAAAATCAGTTTAAATATAGTATTTAAACTGATTATATATATATATATATATATATATATATATATAACTCTCACGGGAGAATTATTAAGGGTAAAGATGTTTTAGATTCCAATTTTCAATGTAATGTTGTATGTAAAATCAACTGCAATAATTGTGAAGCATCGTACGTGGGCCAAAGAAAAAATAATTAGGAAATGGAAATTAGAACTAAAGAAGTAAAGAACATCGTGCAGATATTAAGAAAAAGAGTAGGAATCTATCGGTCATCTCGGAACATAGATTAAAGAATGATCGTGATTTTAAATGGGATAAAGTGGAAATTTTAGACGTTATATTATAAAAGATTGTTATCGGAAATGATCTACATCGGGAAACAGGATAAACAATATTATTTATAAATCATATATTATTTGTAGAATAAACAATATGATTGGAAACGAGACCGTTTATATTAAAACTTGAAATACGAAGCGCCTTACCAGTCCGAGTGTTAAGATGTTCAACTACTATATAATATACACTCATTTAAATTGAATTAATTTTCAGAAATAAATTGCGAGCCGATAAGATTATCGGATTCACACAATCGATCTGAAACAAATAATCCCCCCAAAAATTTCCCAAATCTTAAAAAAAGATATAGAATAAATAAACAAAATGTACCGACAAATTACCAGCTATTTACTCTCCTATCCTTGACATCATACCTTCTTCCTAAAACTTAGTCATTTGAAAGTCACACTTATGTAACGAAGCCAGTGTTCAACCAACACTTATCGAAATTCGTTGTTGAAATCAACATCATTATCAAATTAAATCTGACTAATTTAAGAGATGTAAAATGTTTACAATAATTTATATTATTGTCAATTTCTTATGTGTATAATTGAATCTCACACTAAAGATGACATGATAAATGTGTCGATTTATAAATAATTTGGTTCAATTCCGAAAGACTATTATATTGATATAATAATTTCGCAAAAAATATCCAGCATTGGCTTTTTATGCTTTTTAATATTAAAATTCTTTTAAGAACCTTGATTCTGAAAAATGTCAAAAGTTCAATAATACCAGTAATAATAGAATTTCAGTAAAACAAGTAAATTGATATTCGCATTTTGTGGAAACCAAAATTTGAGTTGGAAATAACCCAAAACGAGGCACGAAGGAGCACATTTTCATATCGCGGTGGCGAGTTACAAATCCGTAATAATACGAATTGCAAACGCGTCCTAGATTTCGAACAAGATATTTATCGGTTTTTATTTCGGGCATTGCAAAACGGCGAAATCGGAAAAATACATAAGTTTAAAACGAGCACTCGACGATGAATTACAGAAGAGAGAAAAACGGGTCTGCATCCTCATAAAATTCAGAGACATATACTGACTGATAAAAAAACATTTCTCTTGTAGACCATCGCCATTATTTTTGAAGAAGGCCTGTACTTGTCTCTCTCTCTCTCTCTCTCTCTCTCTCTCTCTCTCTCTCTCTCTCTCTTTATCTTGAAGTCCAATCTAAGTAACTAAAGACGCGTGCTACTCCGAGAGGCACGATCCTTTCACCGATAAGATATTTAAACACTTTGTCGCTTTATAGTTTAAAAGTAAAAAGAGAAATCGAGAGGGAAAGTGGGAGGATATATAGCGACTGGTGACTCGCATCGTTAAACTTCTCGGATTATACGGCTTGTCAATCCTCGCATCGTCACGCTGCACAAAATTTCGGCAGAGCAATTCCACTCGAGGAATTCGAGATGCGTTACAAGGAGGTCACCGTTCACTGTTAATGCACCCGGTGCAATTCCGAGCCGAAGAGAACACACTCGACGTATCCTTGCGCTAAATATAGAAATCTTGACGCACACTATGGAAATAAATTTCCACAGTGCTTATCGTGCGACGTGCGATTTTTGTGGAGTTTCAAAATTTCGAAATAAAAACGCAATGTAATATGAAACGGAGAAATAATAGTAATTCTATAATAGAAATTTTCCGATCGATCATTTTTTTTATCGATTATAATTAATATAATAGTACAGTTCTCTGAGAAGTTAAAAAATACATTGGTTGGTGCATTTCTGCGCTTACTATCTTTTCCCTTGCTCAAGATTGTACTGCAAGACATATATATTTGAACGCCAGTCAAGTGGAGCTTTCTTTTAACCCTTAGAAAGAAATGATAAAATATTCACTTTTTCCATATTGTATAAATAACTTATAAATAACTTTCCCACCTCGCAGCAACGTTTTCTTCGCAGCAATTTTGAAAGGTAACGACGCTCGCGCCGAGTCCACGTAGATTTAATGCAATTATTTTTATCGTACCCCGACCTTCCATCCTTGGAAATTAAATGCGTTAAATGCGACGAAGTCGCACTCGATCCGGTCGAGAATACTTGAACAAGTCGGTCTGGAATCGAGTGCCGTCTGGTCATCCAACTTACTCGAGACTCGAGAGAGTTTACATTGCGCGAGGTGTCCGCGACATGTTATTGGCCGTAATATCGTCGCAGACGCAATATACGCGCACAATCGTGACACGCATGCACGCAACAAGGTGACACAATGCATCTATTCGCGGTGACTATCGAGATACTCGTATATCGAGAACGGGCGCAAGTGTCTCTTATTTGCATCGCGCGCGAACAGTTCTGTGCGTCCGACAGAAGCGCGATTCTCACCGCGAGTAAAGTTCCTCCATTTGCAAAAATTCAACGTGCATCAGCGCGTTATTACCTACGAATAATAAATACGAGGCACTCGATGCTCGATTCTCCGCCGACACCGACAAAAGCAACCTATTTACGAGAAGATGAAGAAATGAACGAGATAAATGGATTAATTACTATACACGATGTTACGCCGCTCGTATTTTGCAGCCTAATGTTCTCGTTAACGCAGCTGGATCAATATTGAAATGAATGAATCGGGGATACACAAAGCTCTCGGCAAGGTTAAAAGGCTTTATCAGTGTTGATAAAACTGAGATATTTATAGGCAGATTAACCTATTGCGATTGAGATAAGAAATCAAATCGTCTTGTAGGCATAAATATAAGAAGGATCTTGCAAGCGTAAGGTTTGAAATAAGACGAAATATGCATCTCGCGCTTGAATGTGACGACAGTCGGACAGTCTTAACAAGTTCATCAACCACATTTACGCGTGACTTATCAATACCCGATCTGATTGAACGTCACAGGAGCCAGCGGAGTCCTTCGAGATCTGCGAAAGGCGCTTTTGAAGAGACGCAGAGACGCACGTTCGATCCAAACAGAAATTTATACGCGACCTCCGTCAGCGGATCCGCAAATAATCTCCGCGGCCGTACCTCTATAAATTCACCTTGAAGCAAACGGCCGGCCTTCTGCGCGCCTTTGCTTCCACCGGGCGAGTGAGCGCACTGAAAGTGCATCGGGTCATTTGCGCGTATTCTTAGCAGCGCTTATTGATTTTCAAATAATTCGGACGCGAACGCGAACGCGATGCAAGGCAATGCATCCCCTGCTACACCTATAATTCAACCGTATCACGTACGTGAAATAGCACTATTAGAGCCGCATGCTTCTTCGTCCCACTTGTAACACGCGGCTTATTTATGCATTATTTTTTACATACAATGCAAGGCCAGTGATCGGCGCGAAGTAATGCGGAACTTTACTTACCGTGGGCAATAATGCTCTAAAAGTACACGAGATTAAAGAATCGATTTACAAGGAGGAAGTCTTTCCTACACGCTGAATTTTTATTCGGAAAGGTAAAATGATGAAAGTAGAATGATGTACAATATAAGAATTTAAATAGAAATAATTAAAGAGTGTATATA
>NW_017304196.1:1019101-1053197 GCF_001594115.1 Trachymyrmex septentrionalis | reverse complement strand
TTTACAAGGAGGAAGTCTTTCCTACACGCTGAATTTTTATTCGGAAAGTCAGAAATCATAAAATGATGAAAATAGAATGATGTACAATATAAGAATTTAAATAGAAATAATTAAAGTGTATATACCCCTAAATTTTTTTCTTTCTTTTTTTCTTTTCGCAAATGATGGTAAATAAAGAAAATCCGGGTTCCTCGCGAGATAAAGAACAGTCGAAATTACTGATGAAAAGGGGAAAGATAGAAACGCCTGGTTAAAATCAATTGCGATGCTTACGGAAATATGTCAGGTTATCGGGTCGAGCTCGATACGAGAACGCGGATTCTGGGTGGCAGGGATTCTCTCTCTCTCTCGGTGCACGTGTATTCGCACATGCAAGCGCACGGCGCTGCTTGCAGCTTGCCAGCTTGCAGCTTGCAGCTCGCAGCGAAATCGTCGAACTGGGTCAACGAGACACCATCGCTCCTGTACGCGCGTACAGACACAGGCTCGCAAAGCGTTGCAAGCGCACCGTTTGCACGCAGGTGTCCTATATGCGCAACGCGGGGAGTGTCGCCTCTGAATTTCTGTTCCCTTCGCCGACAAGTACGCCGGACGTGTATTGACATTTTACCAAGGCGAGCCACAACCTCCCTCGACGCCGGAATATCCGACTATTTTTATGGCCGGTCTAATTCGGTTATCTTGCATTCGGTGGCATTCATGTAAAACCGTAAGTGCAAGCGAGATATACGCTTATCGATCCTATCTGTTGCCCTGACACTTTTATCACGGCGTACGTGTGATATTACCAGATTAAAATAACGGTTTCATATTTCATTGTTTAATGGCGGCTGCGGTTACACACATATTTCTCGCGAGACATTGTCAAATTTAAAAGTGAAATGTTTATAATTATAAATACAATGCAAAAGTTCACTGGAAAATAGATTAAAGTGTATCAAACCTAAAAACAGATCGAATGATGATTCTGTTAAAATAAATCACACACATCAATTATTAAAGAGAAACGTATAATTTAAAAAAATAATAATTTCGATGAAAAAAATATCTTTCGTAATTATATTATTTTAATATGTTTTCTAATTATTTGCGAAAAATTATTTTACAGAATTAAGATAGAGAATAATTATTAAAATAAAGATGATTGTTTTACTAAATTAAAAAGTAAAAGAAAGAAACGTAATCATTAGTAATCTGTAAAGCAGCTATCAATTTGGGATTAATAATAATCAATTTCGATAATAGTTTCAGCCACGAATTAACTATTTGTTATGAAACATAAAGATAAATACGATTGTTTGTATAATATATTAATAAATCTAATGATATAGCATTTTGATGTATATGTAAACTAATTTTCTATCTATGTATGTACCAACTCTGTTCTATTCCGACGCGGTTTGCCCTGGCACAGAAAGTTTAAATATATTTTGCGTTATTTAAAACTCATCCAAAATATTCAAGAAAAAAAAAAAAAAAAAGAACGAAGTGAAAGCGTGTGACCCGCCTTGAATTCGCGATTAGAGAGAACTGACAGGCTCCAAAAGGTGCCGAAAAAGGCGAATCACCTCCTTGAAAGCCGCGCCTCGCAGATGGAAACGATGAAAGAGAGACAGGAAGGAGAGAAACAGAGAAAGACTGTACGAAATATAAGTGGTGGCTGTTCGAGCAACGGGAATGTTTGCCAAATGACGTCAAACATCAGACTCTTCTCGTTCTAGCGATTCACACGTTGTATTCGCGACGACGTCGATCAACCTAAATGGAAGATTTTCAAGAGAATAAATACAGAGAATAAAACGATCACAGTTTCCGTATAACGGTAAATTCGGACATGATCAAAGGTAAAAAGAAAACGAAAAAAAAAAAAGAAAAAAGAAACATAGAAGTATGAACATAAATAAACTCGAAGATACCAGAGAAACTGAATAAAGACTCATGTTTTCAGAAATATACATTCGTTGCTCATCTTACCTACATCCAAAAGTTCTAAATGGTACTTCCAACACGTGTAATCCTCGAACAATCACTCGCTACTTATCAACCTCCGCGTTACATAATTTAAAACTCGATATATTTGCATAACAAAAGCCTATTATAAAAAGAGAGAGAGAGAGAGAGAGAGAGAGAGAGAGAGAGAGAGAGAGAAAGATAGAATAACAATACCACGTGCTGGTTACAGAAAGTCTAACAAGAACAAAAAGTGCTCGCCTACGATCGGACATTATAGCAATTTTAATCCTGAGGCAATGATGCAATCATCGAGAATCAGCAGCGGCGACGCATTCTTCGAAGCGTAAACGCTCGACGGACGTACGGACGGATGCGAATGCACGCATCTTCTGTTTACATCGCAGCTTCCTACGACGCAGCACGCACACATGCCATGAAAACGAAAGCAAAAAGAAGAGAAGGAAGATTCGAGCATGTGAGATCGAGAAGGAAAGAAGGACAACGGAAGAGAGAGAGAGAGAGAGAGAGAGAGAGAGAGAGAGAAATAAGGAGAATGAAAGGAAGAGATGGATCTCACCGAGTGCATAATAGCCGCGCTGAAGGCACTTCGTACTCGTGTCTCGCGCGAGAGGCTTCTATGCGTGCAGCCTTAAACACGAGCGCGTCTCATTATGTAATAAACGTGCGCGAGCTGCACGAACGATATGTGTCACGTATGCGTACAATGCAGTAATAACGAACGAGAGAAATAAGGGAGAAAGAAACGGGAAGAATGAAAAAGGAACAGCGCGTAGGGATGCGCGTGATGCGTGCTCCGTTCAATGCACGCGTCGCTTTCTTCGTTCCCGAACAACAAATGTAGTAAAAGCTTTATGTAAATACATTCGCGGTGATTACGTACCGCGATGACATCGCAACGAATATGGAAAAAGCAGGAAACGTGCAGAAAAATTAAAATTAAATTCCAAAAAAATATTATAAAAAATGTAAAATTTACTTTTCGCCTTTCGTAACGTATCTCTCTCTCTCTCTCTCTCTCTCTCTCTCTCTCTCGTTTGTTTTGATTCGAAATAAAGAGATAGATTTTTTTGGAAATTTCTCTCTTTTCGAAACGCTTCCAGCAAAGATTTGTTTCCCTTTATCTGATACTTTGTTACTTTTATCGATTTTCCCCGCAAATAAACGAATGTGAGTAAAAGAATTAATGTACGCAGATGAAGAATACACGCGAGTATTCGAGCTTTGCTGTACAAGTTTTAATTGCGTATCCGGAATAATCGTGCAACGATGAAGTAAAATATTGTACGTATTGATAAAGACACAGAATACGGGAAGTTTTGCGATAGAATTTTCTAAAATTGAATTAATTTCGGTGTTTATCGATTCGGTCGCGTCCTCCTGGATACCATTTCTAAACGAAACGTATAAAATCTCATACATCGTACAATCTAAGGCTGTTACATAAAAACATTTATTCATCGCGAACGAAGGACATTCCGTAATAAAATTGGATTTGGAGTAATAATGTGTCTCAAACGTGCAGCCACACTGCTGCGTGGAAAACAAACAAGGAGGAAGTTGGCGGTGGACGGAAAAGCTCGACAATAGGGACACGTATGTACACGCGCAGCACCACGTTATGCAGATGCGAGACGCGCGTCTACGCACGCACGCACGCACGCACACACGTGCACACACGTTACATGCATACGCAGACACATTTTCGATCCCCCTATTTATCCGCGTACGGCGACTTCGTGACCCACTTTCCGTCCCTGGGAATAAAAGGCACAAGCGCACACCTCCCAACCCACCTCCACCCACATACGGAATCCCCCGATGGGGGATTGCATTGCCGCCGTCCGTTGACGTGTGTTATGCACCTGCACGCGCACGTCACACGCGTCGCGTAATCTGCGGGACGCGTGCGGCCGCTCGGTATTACCAATGAGTCCGATGAGTTCGTTGCTCGCATTCATTTTCCCATCGAAATTCCGCGTAATATCTATTTAGGAAATATCACACGCGCGGAATATTATTGTCTCGCGGGAAGTTTCACGCGCGGCGAGAACGCGAGGGTGGGAAAGTGTGTCAATTCGCATATTGACACGTGCCTGACGAGATTCGAACGTCTATCATGCAGAGAAATGTGTGAGTGATTTCAATTAATACTCTACAAGCGCTCTTGCTGTTGTAAAGAATATTTGAAAAGATATAATAATACACGAGAGAGAGAGAGAGAGAGAGAGAGAGAATATTCGTAATTGTGGGTGATTAAACTCTCAATTCGTATAATGATCAATTTCAACAACTTCATTTGGGACAGAATACAAGTGTGCCGAAGGTATGTTCATCAAATTGTCTGCACCTAAATTCCATTCGAGATTGAAAACACGAACTGTCGAAGATTTCCTTTTGTCTGGACGAGAGATTCCCTTCGGGATCGCGGACCAGGTTCCGGCTCTAATCGGCCGAGAGTCCGGCGGATACCAAGCTCGTCTCCCGCATCGATACGCACGCGGCGGCGCTTCATCAGCGCTTCGCCACGCGTTAGAAGTCGTTTACCCCTCGGAGTTATTTGGCCCCATCGTTGCTCACCAACACGCACGCGGATTCACAACATCGCGCATCGCGAACGGAGGGCCGAGAGACACGTAGCCGGGAGAGGAGAGACCGAGACAGACGGTCACGGAGAGTGAGAGTGAGAGGGGCTGAGGAGGGGAGGGATACAAGAACTACGAGATTGCGAGCGAAAGAGGATGTGATATCAAAGAGGGAGGGGGAGGCTGTGGGAGAGATAAAATTAATGAAAACTAGAGCGGGAGATAGAGTTACTCCCGCATCTAGGTATATATATATATATATATATATATTGAATCGAATGTTGATCGCGCGTGTGTGTGTGCGATAGGAAAGTTAAAACGAAGGAAAACGAGAGGTAGAAAAGAGAAAGAAGAGGAACGTAAAAGATGAGACGTACGTGAACATTTTCTGTATTTGATTCGAGGTAAGCATTGACAGCTGATTCTTGGCAATCTCGAATGCTCTTGCTACATGCGACGTATGTTTCAACGAACTCTTACGTAAGAATTTATACTTCCTTCGACACGACGATAGCTACATAAATATGAAACTTATTGCTTTTCCTTATACACTTCTTCTACACATTTAATGTACTATTCAACGTATATCAAGTTCGTAAATACATTTTATTACAATTGCCCATGTTACTTGTAACATCTAATTATCAATAATTCTTATATTGACAATTTAGAAAGCATCGATAAAACGTTAAAATTAAAACAATGTAAAAATATGCATTTTTTTTTCTTTTAAATTCTGAATAGCCGATCGACAATGATATTATTAAAGTTTATAATGAGAACACTTAGCAAACAAATAGCGAAATTATATCAAATATTAAAATGCATGATAATATCTCTCTCTCTCTCTCTCTCTCTCTCTCTCTCTCTCTCTCTCTCTCTCTCTCTGTTTCCAGATAATTTTCGATTAAATATTGAATGGTAATTAATATGTTTTAATTCTCTTATTTTTCTGCAATACGAATTCTGGATGTCGTAATATACTGATATCGATTTACGTCTTATGATTTTTTTTCTTAACTTTATGAAGTATTACATTATACATTACTGTTTGTATGATATTAAAAAGTTATTATATCTATCTATAAAGTAAAGATATTAGATATTATTAGTCTCCCAACTTAATTAAATTGTCTCCATTGCAATCCGTTATAAATCTCAATGTAATAATAAAATGGCGATCGATAGCACATAACGATATAACGCTGTGGGGTACTATAATCATATTATCAATAAACTTTACTGATTAATCGAATCCGTCATTTACCTACGTGTATACTGCATACGATATTTTTATCACGATAGCAAGAAAAATGACCGAGTTTGTCGATATGATCTATGGTGCATTGCAAACTTTATGACTTTTATTTTCATCCACCGCAAGAAGGGCACAGTATAATATCTGCACCAACGATCGCGTTCAATTACTGCAAAGTAATAAAAACGAAGCAACATTGTCACGCACAACATGCCTTTACGATGCAAAAGATCAATAAACAGCATGTATTATGCCATTGCAGCTTAAATCCACATCATCCAGCATTTCTGATAAAGCCACGTCTAGATAGAACGTAGCTTCGTCGACATACAATATGCTTGTACTTTTTGAACTTAGCGCCTTCATCCTTTCTCTTTTCACAGCGCCTGAATATATATTTATCCCGTTTTATTATTCCAGTATAAACATTTTTTTAGGATTTCAAGCAACGCGAACAAACCTATTGAAGGCTACTGCAAAGCTTTCGGTTACCTAATAATCGTATGATAGGATAAAATAAATAACTTTCATGATAACGTAAACAAGCATTTAAGATTACGCAAATGCTACCAAACTACAGCTAGCTATCATTTTAATTAATTCTCTATCTACTTCATTATTTTCTACGATCGTTATATAATTTGTGAAAATTTATCTACTTAATAAATTTGTTCTCACGATAAATTCTCACAATTAAACTCTCGTTAAATGCAACTTATTATATAACAAAAGTATGAAATATTTTATTCAACATTAGTATACAAAACTAATGCTCTATTCCTTGTTATTTTTATAATTATTCTTTCCTCTCATAGCAAATCATTATTTAATAATTACGAAGTAATGCTCAGAGTGATTCTAACTGGCGCTCTCGAACGTAGAAGAATGTAAAAAAACTGGTTCGCAAGTAATCGAAAATAAACGCACTTCTTTTATCTCGATAGCATTGCGTTCGAGAGATAATGTCTCTCTCTCTCTCTTTCTCTCTCTTTCCTAGTAACTCTGTTCTCGCATACGCGCTGATGACAGCATGTTTCACAAGTGCACCAAGTGTACTTTTAGGCGTCATGTCTCCCTCTTCCCTCATCTCTCTCTCTCTCTCTCTCTCTCTCTCTCTCTCTCTCTCTCTCTCTCTCTCTCGCAAACTGAAACGACATCGTGGAGATCTCCAGAGATGGCAACTCGCCCGCCCGGTAGAAACGCATCCCGCATACGAAAATGCACGCGTATCTCTGGTGCAGCCCGCATCGACAAATCTCGTCGCGTGCTTCGAAATTTCGGGGAACTATCGATTCCGCGCAATGATACGTGCCGCGAAGGCGCACTGCCGACGATTATTTCGGCAAAAACATTTCGGGAAAAAAATCATAGACTTTCTCACTTTTTTAAGCGACGAACAAATGTTAATAAATGCCAACCAATTAATTGTTAATTAGTTAAAGTCATCATTTAAATAATATTAATTAAAACAAGGTGCGTAAGAGCGTGAAATTTCGAGATACGGCGGAAAACCGGATATCAACATATTGTAAGTTTGATTTTTCAATTAATTAATTTACATTATCGACACCGAATATACCGTTAATAATAAATCTTCTTTGAAATTTCTAAAATAAAACTTTTAACTCAAATATTTTTCATTCACACCCCGTTTTCTTAGTTGCCTATATTTTCAGATCTCCGATTGATTTTTCCAGAGGTCCGTCGAGGTCAATTCTTTTAAATGTCTCTAATAAAAAAAGCAATCTTGAACGAGGGAAAGGTTTCTATGCAAATTCTATGTATATACCTAGAGCATATTGTTCAACGTGCGACAGTCGACAAACAGCGGTTTCGTGTTGCAAACAGGAACTTTGTAACCGAACGCGCGCGCGACGATAAGCCTAGATCAGAGCCAAGTATTTAACTTGTTCGCATCTATAAGCACGCCAGCAGGCAGCTCTTATGACCATGGCCTTAATCACAACGAGCGTACACCGATACGCGCGGCGCGCATCGCCTTTTAGCGCACTCGCCCTGTACGATGGACGCGCAACGCGCACGACGGTCGGGAAAATTTCGTTGCTCGTTACATAGAGGGATTAAAGCATCTACCGCGGTAATCGCCCAGCTTAAGAAATCTTATCTTTATGTATGTATTTATACAGCGGTAAACGTTATAATAAAAATTAAAAAACGTAATAAAATTTAACAGTAAAACAAGGGCCACGAGCCAAGCTAGATCTTAATTAAGCTGGATTAATTAGAAAAAAAGCAGAAGTTTAGTAAAACAAACGTTTCGACATCGTGTACAATTTCGTGTTATACACGATGCTGAATTTATATTTTATTTACATTTACCGTCTAAATCATCATACGTATTGGCAAGATACTGTTTTTCAAATGAGTTGATTTCAAATTGTATTAATTTCAACATCGGATCATTTGGATTGAGAATGATCCAATAGGGGGGTCGAAACGTTCGTTTGGCTCATAGCCCTTGTTTTATTGTTAATGTAATAAAATGTAATATGCCCCCTTGAATATGTAATACTGCCTTCAGCCTAACTCTTTATGTCCTGTTCTTCAAATTTTTTATTTCAACTATGTATCCGATATATCGAATTATCTGTAGCTATTTATGCCAACGAAGCTTTTGCTTTAATTAGTAATTGTGTGATCGACACGAAACGTATAAATTTATTTGCAACTATTAAATTTCGCATGCAATTCGCAAAAAAAAAAGAAAAGAAGTTAATTTTTAATAGTTGAGGAGTTAATTTCTTTAGCATATATGAGTTTTTGTATTGACGAAGATAATTACGTTTATACATATATTTTTTATATTAGATTAGGTTTCTATATTTTTAAGTTAACCTTAACCCTATCGTGGCTTGTCGTATCTTCGAGGCACAGATAATTAGTGACGAGGTTTTCTGCGTGCGAGCGCAAATGTGCGCTTGACCTTAAGTAATCGTTCCTCCGCGAGGTCGACGGATAAAGTCGTCGACGTAGAAAACAAGAAATGACGTGTCGTACCATTTCGCCTCGAATTGCGTCTTGACAAAAATTATTAGCCTTATCTAGCTTATTGAAATAAGAAACTTTTCTCCAGAACCGGTATTAATTTCCGATACGATGAACGAATAAACGAACGGCATGGATAATTATCATTAATCATTCTATGAACGGTGATTTTCGCGACGCTAAACTTTTTATACGGAGAACGGAATGGACGCGAGTGTGTTTACAACTACGTTTATTTCTACCGTAAAAATGTAAAACTGGACGTTTCTTCTTTGATTTTTCCTACAATTTTACGATGTTTTACGGCCGCGCAAAAAGACATCGCTACCGTAAGTTCGGCGAGTCTCTTTTTATCTCGGCTCGCTCCGTCGAAATATCGATTTGCGTTGTTTCCGATATAAGCGCTCTTCAAATAAAATTTGCGCTGCAAAAAGCGAGACTTGTTAGGGGAAAAAAAAAAAGAAAGAAAAAAAAAGTACCGTGGAGCACGTTCGGCGGTACGCTCTAGGTTCAATAAATTTATCACGAGGAAAAGCGCTATCTTATCGGACCGGCATATGGTAACGCTTGATTGGAAAATACGCAACAGCTGCACTTTTATGCGCGATCCGCGGTATTCGCGCCAAAGTATTGACCCAAATCAAATCACCTGACGACCGCAATATCGGCATTCCGTATCGCACGTTGCACTTGCGTATCGTCTCGGTGCAAGATAATCAAAACGATAGTGCCACTTCAAAATGCACGCGTACCCCGAGACTTGCCGAATCAAGAGTTCCTCGATAAGATAAAAATGTATATACTTTTCCAGTTTTCGCTCTTCCTCCATTTCTCCCCTTCTCTTTTCGCTTGACAATATTAATTTATTATTAATATCGCCGTTATATTAATTAACCGTTATAATTTTCCTATTAATATCTTGGACATAAAATTATTAGTCTTTCGGCGTTATTAAAATAGATAAGAGAGTGCGCGTGTCTCAAAAAATCTATTGAAAAATGCATAGAAAAACGTGCATCTTTGAAACGAGAAACGAGAGATGAGCGAGAAGAATGAGTGAGAAAAAGTAGTTTCCATCTTTTCTCGATATTAATACCGTCTGCTGCTGTCTTGAGTACATTGCAGCTCCTAAATGTCTGTTATAAATACTTGTCGCGTAAGTAATCATCTAAGATCCCTCGGTTCAAAATGGATGCTTAATCTTGTTGATTGCTGCAAGGTGAACTACCTCGATTCCGACTTGCACCTCGCGGAGAACCGCAGCGTGACTGCTCCAGTATTGGAGTACCGCGTGCCATCGGGATGCGTTACGTCCTCGTTCAGATACGGACGGGGGCTGAGGGGGAGACCGCGAGAGGAGACCGGCTGATCGCGAGACGACGACGGATACGACGGTTTACGGCCAAAGGACACGACGAACGTGCGCCCGCCGTGGATGTGGACGCGTGACGTTGGCCGTCGCCCGTAAGAGTACTTTCATTGCTGTTATACAACCGCGGATCGAACGACCGAGCGCTGAAAGGAGAAATGGGAACGCACAGCGGCTCTCATGCGGACCACGTCGACCGCGGCCGGATCGCGATTTAACGCGATACTTTGATGTGGACAATACAGATAACAGGCAAGAGTCGAAAAAGGCCACGAAAAATATACCTACAGGCACAATTAGAAAGTAGAATGTTTATAATAATGTTAATAATAATCCTAATGATAGTAATGAGATTGTTAAACATTTATGATCATCCATGTCCACTACGTAAATATCTTTTTTTATATTTTATAATTATATCATAATTTTTCATAAGATATTGATATTTGAAAAAATAACGATGCTGTCAATTGTATTACAAAAATGTTTCGCGAAAGGAACCCTACGAAGAGGTTTGAGGTTTCATATATGCAGGGGAGATAATGTGCATTCTACAGCGTATACGTGACGCTTAATGCGTCGATTTGAACAATGGCGAATGATAATGAAATCATTTATATTCCAGTCTTGGCTTTGATCATTCAGATTTTGACATTAATCATAAAAGTTTCGTAAAGTTTCTCTGCCACAGAAGTAAAATGAATTTAAATATAGTGTATGCTATCACACAAACAGATATAATTTTTTGTATCGATATTTTTTTCCCTCTTTATAGACAGTTACCAGATTGAAACGCATAAATAATCTACGTATATATAACTTATTGCACGTCAGTCGTAGTTATTATTATTAATTAAATATGATTTTATTATATATCACAAAATTAATTTAATATACAATATAAAAATTTGCGTATTTTTTAAATTACCAGTAAACGAAAATTATTTTTATGCTCCATTAACTATGTTTCGCTCTAAGGGACATTTTTATTTTTGAAAATTAATTTATATGGAAAAATACGTTTAATATTTTATTTATGCGACAGCTCTCGCGTCATCTGCGATTTTTCATATGCGTGATTAAAGCGATTAAATATATGTATATTGCGCCACGAAATAATGGGAGGTGATACAAACTTTTCGCACGTGGCAGACGCCGACTAGGTCGACGACTTCAATCATCGCGATATGTAGACAGACCTGCGACGCATCCCGATGCATAAACAATAATGACATCATGTCGGCACCGCCTAATATCGCTAATATCGCAGTTGGTTATATTTTGTCATTTTCGCTATCGAACGTGAAGTTATCGAGTGCAATTATATCAAGAATTATCCAATAAATTAGATTACTATCATCGTTTCCAACTTTAATATATTACGATATATACACTTTTCCAAAATTCTCAATTTTACCCATTTATGAACAAGAATAAAATTGGAAAATTAACCGTATTGAATAATAACTGAATAATTAGATTAATAAATAATACGCCTCTCACCATAGCTTAATTAACTTTTAATACGAAAATTTTCTGAGAGAAAATCTTCATAATATAATTTAACTTATACATATAAGCTTGTAATTTTTCTAATTTATAATAGATTTATAGATTTATAAATATTACAAAATGTGTCAGACACAATAAATCATTTTTAAAAATAGAAAGAATAAATAGGCATTTTTTTTTTCAACAAAATCTCGAAATTTTTGTCCCAATCTTTCTGGAGCACCGTGTATACGGATAGGATGAAGGCGAAGTTTTGCTTTGTTATGTGTTATGCTCAAGGCTTCGTGCAATCTCGGTCGCAGAGAAAGTGGAAAAGTGTATCACTCACTTTATCTTCTATATACCGGGTGACGTCAGATACTGAGACTTAACAACGCAAACTGCATGTAATTTATTAAATTTATTATTATTTTATATATATAGAAACTTTAATTTTAACTAACTAATTAATAATTGTTAATTCCAATCAAAGCTTCAACTGCGGCTACTCTTATCTGTTTTATTTCTGATAATTTTATCATTCACTTTTTTCAATTTCTTATGTAAAAGATTATATTTAGAAAACACAAAAAAAAAGCTGATAAGTTTGATGTAAGAGTAGAAATTTCTAAAGATAAGAAAATGTCATGGTTTCAAAGAAATCTTCTGGAATGTTCCTAAATGTATCGGTAAAATCATTAAATATCGTTTCAGACAAGTCTCACAATCAGACTTAAAGAAATGCCTCAAATCCGCACGTCGCGAATAGTTTAAATCTCTATCATTTAATTGATCCTGATTCAAATTTGGAAACTCAGATCAAAAAAAGCTGGGATAAATGTCAAATCGAATCGCGACATCTCGAGACACAGGTACATAAATGATGCAAGATTATTCGTCAAGAGAGTCGACCAGTCATCACTTGAATCGAGTATCGCTATTCGGTAATGACGCAAAATAAATGGACGCACGACGTTGATCGTAAACAAATGTTTATCCGCTAATAGACTCATTCAGTGGTATTAATCTTGAAATAGCGATGTAGCTGTACGACGACAACCGTGGCAAAGCCACGATAATGACACCAGTTGCATACGTTCGACCAACCGATAAATCGCCAATGATGTACATATATACATTAGTGTGTATAGACTAAAATTTAGCCAGGAAAATTTACTCTGTTAGATCGTTCACATTCTATACACATTTAATACGTTTCGATTTAAATGATCTATTGCGTGCTCCAACTGAATGATTTTAATCAAACAAGTAAATAAACGAACTTTTTCCTGTCCGACAAAAAATTTAATCTAGGAAATTCAAAAGCTGTGTATATTTACTTTTAGTTTGTTTTCAGCAATCATAAAATAAATTACTATCGTATATATGAAATCTCGAGATTTTAGCCATTCAATTCATTCATACATCAAAATTCATAAAATTGACACAAAATATGCTCAAAATATATGTAATAGTTCCTAATACAATCATGTTTTACCTTAGTGTTATTGCAAGCCGCTGTTCAGGGCAAATCGAAGTTCTCCTGCTTGTTTTCTATAAATATGGTGAAACCATTTGTAGTTCATTAAATGTATCTACATTCATCCTGGTATATCGAAAGAAGAGATCAGCATCTTCCTTCAACTCTGCAAAAAGTGTTGCGAAGTCACCGTACTCGCCACGCTTTATATTAACCTTAATAATATATTAATTAAAAATAATTAGAAATTTGTAGTTGTGCAAATTTTGATAAAATCTTACCAGTAACGACGAATTCTCTGTGAGGACAACGTCCAATTCTGTGAATTGCCGGGAACGAAGAGATTTAGGTTCAGGTTAGCTCCTTTTACTGGTTACTGGATGATAGAATTACGCCTTATGAGATGGCTTAAAGTGAGCTCAATTCTTCCAACTGTAACACAGAAAATTTACTATTTTTAGAAACTTATCTCTTCTTCGCATACGTGAAGTGAGCGGATAGAAACAAGTTCTTCATACAAAACGTACACGAAAAGTATGAATGTAACGAAGCACTGGAAGAATTACAATTGATTGTAATTCTTTCTCAATGAATGATCCCTCCTCCCTGAGTAGGTGCCAATGATAGCAGAGACGGGTATTTTGATTCTTATAAACGCCACGTACTCACGTTATCAATGCTGATTCATCCTCTAAGGCTTGTCTCAATCGTTGCAATCTAACTCCTATGCTTTATTAATCAATACAATTGATGAAAAGTCATGGACTTTACGAAACAAGATCAAACTAATTAAGGTACTAGAAAGTAAAGAAAAAGTGGAAGCCCTTTTTCATACAATCGTGTCTCTTAATTATTGATAAATCTATGATTAAAAACTGAAACGTCAAGTATACAGATAATTGCAAAGGACGATTGATTTTTCATGTTGTCAATGTTGTACGCACGTCTGTGTAACTGTATGAGCTATGTTAAAATATAAATGTGTTTCCCTCGCGAAATAAGTCGCATGAAATCTCGTGCCACGGTATCAATGCGCGATATAGTGACAAAGAGAGAATGAGAATGAGTTAAGAGAATAGCGATAAGGGCAATAATATCAGCGGCAGGTATATTTGTTATTCCGGTCGCCTCGGTATTCGCCTCGTTGACCATATCGTTGAGCATATCGTTTCACACGCGCAGGGCCTTTAATTCTCATTCATAAGTATCACACGCCGCACCATGTGGCACAGCGACGTCGCGTATAGTGCAACGTCATTCGGCTAGATTGCATTTGCGAGCCGCGACGATGCAACGGCACGACGCGAAGGAAGCGCGGCGGAAAATAAATTACGCGCGTTAATTCCCGAAGGTGAAGTTGATTTCGTAAAACGCCGCCATAAATACTATCCTATTGCAACGCGGCGTTTTGTAATGACAAAAAAATTCACCCGATTCGAGTCTATTTATCGCACGTCTTACAACTGAAGGTTATTATCTTCAAAGGAAGGAAAAGGAAGAAATCTCATCTATGAGCGAATAACTCCTCGAAGTACTCTCGAGAAGAAAGTTATTTGCCATGTGCGTTTTTGGGATTTTTTAATTAAAAAAAAAAACTTATTTCTCTAAAAATAATAGATGAGATAATCAGACTAAACCATCGTGAAATCTTCAGCAGTTCATTTTTTAATCATCATAACATTTTTTTAAACCTTATTTTTCCCATCTTAAACGTCTGATTAAGTGAGATATTATCTTTTTTAGTGTAATCATACCGACTATGCATCTTCTTTCCCCTAAGCTGTCCAAGATATTTTCATGCCTTCGTCCGTTCCTGAAGATCCCGGAATTTGTGGTGCTCTGTGTGTGTGTGTGTGTGTGTGTGTGTGTGTGTGTGTGTGTGTGTGTGTGTGTGTGTGTAAACTGAAGATGATAACGAAACTACTATCCACCGTGCGCGCAAACTTTAGCGTCGCGAAGTTAACGAACCGCCGACCGTGGATTAATTGTTTAAGCGCCGCACCGTAACAGCACGTTTATGGTGAAGATAACGAATCGAGTTTTACAATGTTTGCCGAGAAACTTTGCGGTGTGAATGAACGCAGCCTCGGACTGAAGATCATTCAAAGAAACGCGGCGCTTTTGTTTCTTTAATTTATCTAATAAAGAGAGAGAAAAAAATATATAGACATTTCATGTCTAGTATAAACTCCTAATTATATTAGGAAACTTAATAAGTATCTCTTTTGACCTTTATTTTACGTAATTTTAACTGTTTCAAAGAAAACAGATATTTGAGCATTTTATTTCTAACGCCCTTTCACCCATTTCTAAAGAAAACTGACAGTTGAGCGTTTTATTTCTAATAGACCTATATGTATTTTTTCCATATGTGAAACAACTGCCATTTTTCCTTAAAACTGTTTTTCCAATCTTATTGGATTTAACCTCTTAACTTCAAACAGATTATGTATCTTTCCCTTTTCAAAGCGATAACTGCACTTATATTTTTAGGACCGTAGTTTCATAATCTTCTTCTAGAATTTCTAGGTGTCATCTGGGTCAGACAGATTATGATTGCCACCGCAATCTATCATCACAATAACAAATACTATACTTATCATGGTACACAAATATAAACTAATTTTCGTATCGTTCCACAATAGATTAGAGGCGAATCCTTCTTATACTTCGACAAATAGAATCATATTAAATTTACATGTAAGAGAAATATTTTTCTTCAATTTTTATTCATAACTTTTGACTGCAAAAGAAATTGTTTTGCCTTGAGAAAATCTGCAATTCATCTTTATTTAAAAACTCAATTCAATTTGTCTTTTTTAACCTTCTCAGTCTTTAATTTACTCCTAGAAATATATTATAGCAATTTACTATTTTTAGTAATTGTTATTTATTATTATTTATTACATGTCATTAATTTAACACACGCATTTTTTCAAGACATTTTTCTATCATTCTCTTTCCTTGATCTCTTAATTAATCATAATAACACCGGTGATTATACTCCTCCGCCCTAAGTAAAATATTGCCCTTTACAGGCGCGACTTTTGTCATGCTGGAAGGGTTACTCGTCCGTTAACGAGTACAAAGAGTGAGACGCACTTCTCCGTTAAGTACGCACTCAAGACGTAGTCTTTTGAAACCCGTTTTTATCGCGATTTGTAACGCTAACCTATGAATAGCACACCTACTCAACAATAAACGCGACGCGAATATTTGCACGCGTTCTTCTGGCGAAAGTCTTTATTTTCCGCAGGATTTTTAATTCCCTTTTTTATTATGTTGATTCGAAAAAGATTATTATTATCAATATTTAATCGGTATATCAATAAAAGAACAGTCTAAAAATAAATTTACATAAGAATGTTAGACAAGTCCGCTACCTAGGTTAACGTATTTCAGGTTCAAAGCTGATACATTATCGAGCGCATACTTGCTGCATAAGTGCTGATAAGTAAATGGACCGATGAACAAATTAGATGAATATGGATTAGATGATTTATGAGCTAGCAAATAAATGATCAAAATGGATAACGGAAAGTAAATCTAAACTTTTAATAACAGCGAGAAAAATATTCCAATGATAACTTTATTTTCGAAAGAGGAAAATAGCATTTTCCGTTAATATTAGTTGTAATATTTGTATTAATCTATTGATAATTTTATGATGGATGGATTAAAGCAAGATAAAAATAGAAACTCATAAAACACGTTTTCAATAAGTTAATTCGAATTTATACATTTTTTTATTTGACTATTCTTGACAACTCTTAAAATTTAAGAGCTGAATACATCAGCTGAATGCTTAAAAGATCAATAAGTACTACTTAAGTAACAAAGTACGAGAAAATTTGCAAATTGGAGATAAAAATAATATTTTTCAAAATAATTAAATCAATCCTATCTTTATTATTTCATTTTTTATTCAGAAAATTCTAAAATTAAAGATTTAATTGTCATTAATCTATTAATTACAATTTATCCGTTTTCAAACAAGTACATATTTCAGTATCTACCCAATTTTGATCGGTTAAAAGATTAATGTCTTAAAAACAGTTGAAGTCAAAATTTCAGAAATATTATCTTATACCGTTACAAATTTTGAATATTCCTTTTTACACTTTACTTATACTACTTTTGTTTAATATTAAAAGCGAAACATAACAACGTCAAATTTTTTGCAGCAATCAATAATAATTTCTCTTTTCGTGTAGAACGTGTTAATTGCGCTGCCTGTTTATTATCCATTATACAAAGGTCTCTTGGCAGTCTCCACTTCTCCCTTCTCTCTCTTTCTCTTTCCATCTTTTGATATGCAATATCATCACCGCATACTCCGCCACGTTCTGTCTCAAAGGCGTTATAAATAACTACGTTCAGCCCCGCGTACATCCGTGATTACGATCGCGGAAGATAGCAGAATGCACAACAGTCACGTTGCCGCACTCCACGTCTCGACCCTTCGAGATCACGCACGAGAATTTTCCCTAGTCCGACACCATTACATAGCTATGTACATCGTTTCTACTCAGATACAACATCTAATATATTTTTATAACAAATATAGGAATCGTATATATAAATTTTATTTAGAGATTAATCCTTATCATACGTATGTTGTTTTCTTGTATCGTACAATATTATATTATTTATACTATATCGCTAGGCACTTCTATTTTTTCTTTTTACGTAAATTTCTTTATAACATTCTTATGCTAAAGACGACATCAGTAAGTAAAGATCTCTGTGAAATTAATTCGAGTTAACTTTTGAAAAGTTAACTCGAAAGTTTTATCTACAGTTCTATTTGCAATAATTTCATAATTTTTAAAAGTTAATAAATTAATAAATTAAAGTTTTGTTGATATTGTTGAAAAAAATAACACTTAACATATGAGGTGCTTTTCTATGACACTTTATGTTTAAAAAAAATAATTATAAATAAAATTGTTTAATTCACGAAGAGCTCTATATAGTTTTTGATATATATTTTATCCATAGTTTTAGTTTATTTAAATACATTTAAATAAATTTTTTATTTAGCGCGGATACATACCGTATATACCTGTTAATAAAGTATGAGGTACTGCTCAGTTACTCTTTTAATGATTTAATAATTACAGTGTGCTTCTTTATATTTTTCAAATGTCAATTATTTTTATCTCAACAATATCAACTGTTACTAAAATCAAGAAATCATTAAATAGGTGCTAAATAGAACAGTTGATAAAATTTTCGATTTTTTTAAGCGAGATGTTAACTCTACAAAGAGACGTTCTAAAATGTAGCGATATTAAACGTTGAAAGATTGATACCCTTACGAAATCGTATTTAGAGACTAAGCCTTAAATTTTTTTAATGCGACTTACAGAAAAACATGACCTACAGAAAAGATTAGTGACTTACAAAAAAATTAGCAAGATCCTAGTCTTGCCGTGATCGCATTCCGAACTAATAAACGAAGATAGACGAAATAGTTTAAGCTATCTACCTCGTCAAGCATACGAATGACATCGATAACTTTCAAAACTGTACGGAACACCGAACAAGTACCACGTGTTACGAGTCAATCGATTTGCTGTACAAAATATTTGACATAACATAAATATTATACCTGTTAAGTGAATATTGTTGTTCCTTTCTACCAATATAGATTAACTTTAATTTCAGTAACTTTTTATCTTTTTCTAGTACTAAGAATTAGTCTAAAAAGTTTTTTATAAGTAGAAAAAGATAAAAAGTAAATGAAAGATAAAAAATAGTAGTTTCACATATTTGACAATATCTATGTTATTTCGAATATTTTATGATAAAGTTCACATTTATCATATGGGATAAAGTGCTGTATGAAATATTTTATGATAAACCATCTACATTTTGAAAGACATGTAAGATATATATATACATACATATATATTTTAAATACATACAATTTACTATAAAGTAAAACAACTATAAAATAATGGTTTCTAAGGTTTAAATTAAGAAGAATTTAATAAGTTGTATGTAAGAATGAAATTTACAATAAAACATATAATAGCATTTGCAAATAAGAAATTAAAAGCAAATTGAATAATTATTAAAGCATTAACGTCATCTAACAATAAGTAAAAATCAATAAGATTTAAAAACATTCCTGTTTTTAAAATATGATTTTGTTAAAATTTCGTATAGCTGATATCACGTATCTGATCGAATAACAATTAAGAATCTTTAAAATTTTACTATTTATCGTATTAATTAAAAATATCTTCGTTAATTGTATTGATTGAAAACACGGTCATAAAGTCTGTCGAAATAAAAATAAAAGTCTCTTGCACGAATATGAACTTTCGTTCGCTATTGGAAATAAAAGGTGATAAATGTAATAAAGTCGTGATCGATAATGCGAAATATAAATGTAAAGATGACTGTGCAGAATGGATAACATTACAAAGACACTGAAGTGTCCATGATAAATGATTAACGTAACCCACCTGTGTGTCCTATTTGCAGAACGCACCATGCCAGTTACTTCAATTTGATTTTAATTTTGTTTTTCTACCACTTTAGAACAAACGTATTACACTCGATAATTGTGTTTTTTGCGTGATACGTACATAAATTATGTCAATTCATTGCGACGACATTTCGCATAATCCTACGAATAATTATATGGGATTATTTAATCAAATAATTTAAATTCTTTTAAATTTAGATTTAATTACAGAAATTTAGATTTAATTACAGAATCACAGAAAAGTTCTACGTAAATTAAAGATTATTTTTCAATTAACATTTTTAATATACAAAAGATAATTATATATCGTTTTGCATCCACATGGAGGAAGTCACATAACTAATCAGCTTTAATATGGATATCTAAAAATTAATATTAACTGATGTATAATAATAATTGAATTGAATACGAAAGGTAGACAGAAATTGTAGTAGATACAGTTTAAGATTCCGAAAAGTTTCAAAGTATGGAATAAGATCGCATGCATGGATGGGACATTCTATAAGCCGTGGCAATTCTCGATATTGTCCTGCTATCCGTACCGTTTAATTTCGAACATGAGATTGCAACCCGTTCTTCTTCCCGTGGACACAAAGAGACTCTCCCCCTTGTCGAAGCGCTTAGCGTATCACACGCAAATGAATCACGGAATCGCGCTTAACGATGACAATCTCGGGTCAAAGTTCGTTCTCAAGTCATCAATGTTCATCATAGACCGTATGACGCGCCCTAACGTACCAATGTAATAAGCATGCGGAAATAGAGATCGAGATAATAAGCTTTAATCCAACTTCAGCACGTGCTACTTAACCCATTAGGCATATTGTTAAGTATTTTTCTAATAGAAATGACAATGGAGATATTATATGTAATAACGTTCTTTTACAACACGGCAAGAAGTGGTTTTACTAAAATATTTAAAAATTTAACTAGATACGCGCACATGCACATAGATCTAAATATAATTTTGTTCGACCATCAAAATAATTATGTAGGCTGTTCAAGCATGATAATTGATGTTAAGAAAATTTTAACGTTCTAGCATCCAGTTTGAGTGCCTTACATAATTATTTTGACGATCCAATAAAATTATTTTCAGATCTGTATCTAGCTAAATTTTCAGATACCTCCGTCAATCTGTTGTTTCCGTGCGTCTTCGTGCTATTAAAAAATACATCTTTGTGCATATATATCTTTAAGCTAAAATTTAAACAGTAAAATCATGTTTTTGTATAAAATAAAACATATAAATAAATAGTATTATAGGATAAATTATAACGGCCATTTTTTATTATTAATCAAAAGTAATCAGAAATTGCACGAACATATCAGCGATTATCTCATTGTCAGTAAAACATTATTACTGTCTTAACAATATGACGAAACATTAGTCACGTCATTCTTTTCTCATCTTGGCAAAGAGTCAGTTAGTTTTAAATAGCTCCGTACAGTTAAAAATGATCTCTTAAGTCACATTAGCAGCTCGATCTATTTAGAATTAAAATATCAATATGGAACATCGAGAAAGAAGAGATGTTTCACAATAGATGAAGATATATAGAAAGTAGTTCAACCTAAATTAGATCCTCCAACAATGATGGAACAGGACATTTTCCTGAAATAATAGAATTTGAATGAAAATTCTGAGAGAGATTCCAATAAGTATTTAAAATTCAAATACGTATAATCGACGTTGAAATGATGATGTAAGATATTGTTTTTTAATCACTTCCGAAAAATTTAATATTAAAAATTTATTTTCTAATTGTTTATGTGACAAATTCTATTATTGAATATCGGATGTGTTCGAAGAATACCTGAAAAAGAAACGTTATTTTTCGATCTATCTCAAATCTATCCCTATCTTTACTTACTTGTCCTCGCAAATTAAAACAAATCATCGCTGACGTACGATACGCAATTCGCAATTATTTCGCCGACGATCGATGATATTATACGTTCAAAAGCGCAAATTGCAGGTAACGGAACTGCTATTTAATAGCATGGACTGAGGGGAGAAAGAGAGTGGGCAGGAGGAAAATTACGTGACTCGTCCGAATTATTTCGTTCGATCGTGACTTTGATAACGGGGGACAGGTTGCAAGACTCGTACCCATCGATCGATAAGCGGTGGGACATCAAAGCACCGCCGCCCATCAGCTGTTCCCGTACGAAGAATGGCCGGACGAGCGGGTTCGGCTGCGACTTTGGCAGCTCGTTATTCCATCACGATCGATGGATCGCACGATGGGCGCGAGGCGTGTCGCTCGGACTCTCCTCTGCGACTGTGAATCGTGATCGCGTGTCTTCCTGTGTGTGCCAGACCGTATGGAGGATATTAAACCTTGTCCCGTAAATCCGCCTGTATTATCGCTTCTTCTTACATAACCGTTCCGGCCGATCCTTTTATTGTTCCGATAGCCTCGTTGTTCTTGTACAGTTAACTCATTTATATCCACGAATGTATATACGAGTTGTTACATTAGTAATGCCTAAGGAGTAAACGATTGCAAGAAAATTAAACCTAAATATTGTATGCCTATATTCCAAAATTATAGATTCTTTAGAGATATTCTATTTAAATAAGATATACTATCGTTATATTTTGATAAAATAATATGAAATATGTGACAGTAATAAATAAAGTCATAGCAGCAACACTAAAATATAAATACTGCTCAATTCGAGTTCCGAATAAAGTCTTCGGAGATTAAGAGAGTAATTATTGTGAAATTAAGATAATTTCAAGGAGGTCTCGCGTATCTCTTGAAATTATGGCGAAGTAACAATACGCCATATATGGCGGACCAGCAGTTTCATCGTAAGCTTTTTGGAAAGTCGTTGCTTGTGCTGCGATTTTAGCAAATCTACACTGGGAAGTAATAATAAAAGCCAACATACGTAGTTATTTAGCTAATGATGCGCGATGTGCTTCGGGATACTGCCTTAAGCTATCACCACAACAAGGCTAACCATAGCACTGATCGTATAATGCATTACAACATGACATTTTTTTATATAGTACTTTTTTATGTTTTTTTTTTTTCAAAAACAATCAAAATAATGCCTATTCTGAACATTTTTAATTTCATACGTTTCTATTTTTCCATTTAAAAGAATCTATAATAAAGAATGGAAAAATATTATACAAAAATAAACTCTCACGTTTTTAAATTAGTCACGTGCACCTTTATTTTTACAAAAATCCCTTCTATAGCTAATATTTGAGGTTTATCTCAGAAAAGGAAATCATTATGTAAACGTGCAAGATGATGTAAAATTGCTTAACTATGTTCATATTATATGAAGTTTATATATACTTCAATAAAATTTTATAATCTTTTTTTTTTTTATGAAAAATTATGTATGTATAATTTAAAGAACTAAAAAGATCGAAAGCTGTTCAAAATGTTTAAACGATTTTAAATACTGATACAAATATTCACGAGTATATATTTTCAGTCTGACTATACTGATTTTTTCTACTAACGACATTTTATATCAAAAAAACTTCACACATTTTTCTCTATTTTTATATTGTTCTTTTTAACAGCGCGATTTTATGCGAAACAATAAAAGATTTTTCTAGAAAAAATAATTAATTTAAATATTTATTTAATCCTGTATGCAGATTTAATCGCGCTCTCCTTGATTACCAAATGCGCGCATGCCTACCATTATTATTACGAAGCGGAAATGAGTGATTCATCAGGACCGATAATACGACCGCCAGGTTCTCGTGTGAAAGCTACCTAACAAGTACGACGGTATCTCCTGACAAGGTAGGAGAAGGGGCCACGAAAAGAAGCGGCCCGATTTTATGGAACCTCATTATCAGCTTTACTCACTCCTCTCTCTTTCGATTTTGTCTTATTATCGTACGCGCAAAACGGACCTGCTCTCCCTCACCAACGCTTTTTCCACGACTCAAATTCATGCGTATTATAGTCACGAAATTGGTTAAGCCTGCGAAAAGTTATTCATCAAGTAAAAAGACACACACACACACACACACATACATACATAATTAATTTTATACATTTTTCATTTACTGACAAAAATTTATTTTGTAACTGAATAGTGTTACGTAAATATTGGCATTTATATAGGCATAATATGAGAGAAAATATATATCGTTAATTTAACGTACATTGAAAAATCACTAAATTCTAACTGATTAAATCATTTTACATAATGTTATTTTGTTCTTTCTCTTATGATGCTTTGTATTGCAAAGAATTAAATCGTAAATTTTGAAAGAAAATTTCACATAACATTTGTAATCGTATTTATAAATAAATATCAGTCACAAAGTGTAACGTTACAAACTAATAATAAGAACTCACATATACATATTTTAAGAGATATTAAAGTGAATATTTTACGTATAGCACAGATGTCTTGAATTTTTTCATCATCAACATTTCTCTTAACATTTCTTAATCTTAAACCTACTTTCTTAATCTTAAAAATTGAATTTCAAAATAAACAGAAATTAGGTCGTATCACTACTGTTGTAATAACGCCGTCTCCAAATAGATACGTTTTTATCCCCACTGTTTTAGCGCAATAGTAAAAGTATCAGTTTAGTTCTCTGACGTTTCTCGGACGGAATCGGAGCGCGATAGATAACCTTCGTGTTAAGGTTAAAGTCTTCTAGCGGTACAGACAGAAAATACATATTTTATACGTATGAAAATGCACTCGATAATTTAGTGTAGATATAATTAGATGTCAAAATTTGAGTTATTTAAAGATTGCTTCCAAACGCAAATGATTTAAACGGAGACGATCTCTGATATCGAAGTAACTGATTTAATAAGATTATTTATAAAATTGTTAATAAAAGCAAAAATGTGTAGTCATGCTATTTTTTCACAGAATTCGCACCGCTATCGAAGTAACGGAGATAATAGAGTAATCAAAGCGACGATGAACTTCAATGGTAAAAGAAAACATGTCATTGATTAAACAAGATAAAACTGTAAAATATATTATAAATTTACATAATTCGGAATATAACGAGTAATCAAGTAACATTTTGTTTAAATTAGTTAATTATTTTTTATACCGATTAACTATTCAATTGACAAAAATTAGAGGCGCAAATTTTAAAAAATTGCAAAAATTTAAAAATATGCTGAGTATAATACTAATCGGCAGCATAAAATTATCGCGAGGTATATATATATATATAATAGCGATATCGTTTTGTAATTTTCAAACTTAAATATTTGAACTTGAATATTAGATTTAATTAGTTATTGAATGTAAGTTTTAGAACCGTATTTTATCGCGAGATGTAGAGACGTAATTAGCAACACGTTTTCACGAGTGTATTGATCCGCTAGCTCATAATGTAGTTAATATACGTTCGTTTCTATAACTAATATTTACTCAGCTAACGCCTGGGCTCTAACACGTTGCTCAAGCACGGTATTACAAGTAAGATAAGCCTAGAAGCACGTACGTAGAGCACGGCGTTTTGCAGGCCGCATGGATACGATAAAAATGGCGAGGGAGGCCAAGGTTAACACTCCAACGATATTCTAGAGCACAATAGGGGCACACACCGAAGTGTCTTCAAAGACGCGCCACAAACGCGATGGAAAAAAAAGTCGCGACATTTCTTAAAATAAAATTCACAATCCGAACTAATATATGTATAAACGCGAGTTATACGTACGTATGTTACATAATATTGAAAACACATTGCCGGCAGCATTATAATCATAAAAGTCGTGTAAAAGATATTTTAAATAATTGCGTGAATTTTTATATATAAAGCGCGCTCGTTGTTTTAAAAAATAACAAATAACACGGCCCGTTCAACAAAATATTTTTATATAAATCAAAATCGAGAACAGAGCAAAGAGGATGGAAGGTACAAATAATCGAAAAATAAAATTATTTAGACGTTAATTGACTACGGGCAAGAATGAACGGAAATTGCGAAATTCTCGCTGATGATTGAAATGCACTATACAAATCACAATTAAAATTTAAATAATAAGCTTGTAATAATTTTTATTAGGATTGTTATTATTTTTTTCTAATGACAAATATATTAGTTTGCAGAAATATCGCGAATTATAAATAGCAATCCAGATGTTACAACTATCATGTTATGATATTTTCAAATTTCTTCAAAACTTCTGTGGGATCTTTAAATTTTAATATATACACTTAATCCTATCGTGTTATTTTATATTTTTTTATTAGATTTACACATACATTTTGTATTAATATTTCGCGAGTATTTCGAGTATTTTTATCACTTCCCTTTTTTCAACTATATCAAATTCTAAATGTGAGTTATACACTTGTATGAAATTTATCAAGTCTTCCCTGCTTGATAAGCAGTTCTAAGCTAATCGTGAATACATAAATTAGAAAACTTACGATAACCTTTTAAATTTTAAGGACCGGTCCTAACCCACAGTTTTCAAAACTTGTATACAACTTGTCTGCTATTCAGATGAATATTCATCAAGCTATTTCGGTTTTTACTTTTACACGAAGAAACTACGATCGCCTAACGGTATCGATGTAGCTCTCATGTTAACGCAAATGTTGATTTACGTATAAATGCAGGTATAATTTTAATATTAATTAGATACCATCGAATTTTCACATTATACTATAAAGATTTAAAGTAAGTTAATGTTATTAACTATCAAAAATACAAACGATAGCACGACTGTCGATATCATTACGTGTTTCGTAACATTTATTATCGAACATCCGCTCATTTCAAGTAAACATTTTTTACCAAATAATACAGTTTTTATCAAGTAACAACGCTGTTTATGAGATAAGATAAAAATATTTATATTTATATATGTAATATATTATAGAAAAAAAAAAATAGAAATAAATTTTATGATATTCTTGCAAGTGCTTACGTTACGTCTCGTTGAAGCCATTATCTCGCTCATCTATTTCGATCATAAATTCGTCGAAGCGAGACGCCTCCCTCACCGAGATCTCCGCAAATAGTAAGATATCTCGCGTAAAAGAGAGAAGAGGGCCTTTCTCCTCACTTTTTCGTATTTGTCCAATCGATCAGGCGCGAGGCACACGAACACACATAACTCTATTCGCTAATCGGCGCTCGTCAATGCAGCAGCTCACGTTTCCGAGGATTTTCGAAGGTCCCCCGAGCGATCGCGTCGCGTCGCGTCGCGTCGCGCAGTCTCGAATTTGATCCCTTCGCGTATAATTCAGCCTGGGTGGCAGACGTGATCGGCAAACGACGTCCGGTCCATGCGCCATTCGCTATGCGAGAGAGAAAAAAACACAGAATTTCTGCGGGCTGTCTTCGATGAGCCGACGGGATAAAACCTGCTGCAAAACGCCACTTCGTCGAGCGGTGCAATGGGAATGCATGATAACACTCCGAATACATTATATCTCCTCCGCTTATCGATAAAAATATCTCACTTTATACGATATCAAAAATTATGAAGCATTTTTTATCAGTCGCGATAAATCTAATTAGTTAACAAATTAAAAGGCAAATTAATATTCATACGTACATCAATATTTATTATAAACTTTGCAGGTAATTTTTTAATGGCTTCACATTTATCGTTTTATATTTATCACCGTATAATTTGGAATTTACTTTCGTAATTTATCAAAAGTGAATTTTGTAATAATTTTACTTCGATTTTTTCTTTCGAGATTCTTTTGATCAATAATTTTCTAAAAATATAATGTTAGATTGCTAAATTATTCATACCGCGTGAACGTTGTAATCCATTAAGATTATTGTCGAGGGTAGTCACAATTAGTAAAAATGTTGTGCTTCAATGCGTTATTGTGACAGAATGACGCAGCCGTGAAGGCTGCTAGATATCGATAATATAATCGATGAGGATAACTTTCAACTTTGAATTTGCAATTCTCCGTTATCTAATTGTTACAAATAACAATTCCTAATGCAACCGCGCTCCTCGTTACAAGCGATATTTAATGCACGAGGTGGAGTGTGTACCAGAAAGCATAACACCGCAAAATACCAGTGACGCAGTATGCGAGACACGTGTAAAAATAATCTCGATATTCGTAGGCGAACTCCGAGCGGGTAGCAGGAGTTGGAGCCACGCAGATCGGAGATCGTTTCGTCAAAACAATGACACTGCAAAATTATTTTTAATCGAAATTACTCATGCAATGAAAATAAAATGTTCGCAGACATCAGATTACGTGCTGCAGGTGATTCCAAGTTATACGGAGCGAACATAAAGAGTTATGTTAAAAGCGATGCCGATCCCGGACACGGTAAGTCAAGTGCACAATGCGTTTCTCACGGTCAAGTCTTGATCTGCCCTTCGAAAGGGCGCATCCCCCGAACACGCTTTGCAACCCCTGTATATACTCGAATCTCACGAGCCATTGCACTCACGGTCACACGCGACCAGGGTCGGGAGGAAACCAGAAAGAAAAAGAAGGAATTGCAGCTCCTACCTGTCACACGTCGCGGCGCTTTTGGTCGGTGCCATGCGTCATCGGCGCAAAATCGGCCGCCAGCCCGCGAAGGGGAATCGACCGGGTGGAAAGAAAAGCAGGACGGGAAGAAGAGGCGCGAGAGAAACTCGCAGCGCGCAGCGCAGCCTCGACCAGCCTGAGCCAGCAGCACCGCAGAGTGTGGCGAGATATTTGGCGGGCTCGAAAATAGCAATAGCTCCGCGTGCGTCCTCCGTGTTGCTGGCGCGTTGCTGGCGCGTTGCTGCTTCCTCGGCGTACCAGCTCTCGACACTCATATACACGGCACGCTACGCGGCTCTACGTCCCTGCTCGTTTCCTCTTCGTCGTCAGTCCTTCTTGCTTTTATATAGTATACTCGAACAGTGGTATAGAGAAGCCAGCCTCTATCGTCGTTGCCGTCCTTTCCGTTCTTCTCTCACTCGGTCACCAGTCGTACAGTGTACAACTCCACGCCCAACGAGATTACGTCTTCGTCGATGGCGATACGTCGCTGACAATACGTCCCAATGTGTTCTCCCTCCCCTCCCTCCCCCCTGAGAGATAGCCTTAGAAAAGGCTCGAAAGTACTCATTCGTCCCTATTCGTCCGCCTCTCCGGTCCGCTCCTCCTCATCAACCTCCCTTCCGCCACCACTCCCTCGCCCGCTACCCGATCTCTGATATCTGGGTATTCGTGTCGTCGTGCACGCCGATCGCACTTTGCACGCATTACAGATCCATCGATTCTCCGTCTTCTCCTCGCCGCCCGCCGCTTCCTCCGCTACCGCCGAGGTCGCCGTCGTCGTCGTCGTCGTCGTCGTCGTCGACGCCACGCCGATGCCAGCCTCTCCGTTTCGCACAGATCGTCTTATCTCGGAGTGCACGGCACTTGGCGCATCATGGTGGGATTATCGGGGCTCTTCGGAATCGCTCTTTCCAGTCGAGGAATCGATGCCGATGTCTGGCGGAGCTGCTGGATCGGGCGACTTTCGAGTGACCTTATCAAGGCGCACTACGAGTTTCTTGAGGGACCAATTAAATTGACGATTACAAAACTGGCGGATTGTAATGAGCACAGAGGTGTTATCAAAAGTTAACGACGACGCTGAATGTTTTCAGAAAGTTATCGAACCTAAGTGGTAATAATAAACAAGTTTCGCAAATGACGGCCTGTACGTTATTTAGAGATGTTGAGATCTACGAAATAAGTGCCACTGCAAGCGTGCTTTGCAGCTACTTGACCGATCGTGCTGATCTCCGATATACTGGCGTGAAAGTCATGATTTCTAGAGAACCTAGCACGTTATCTCCCACGCCGAAACAGAAAGGCGACAACTCATCACTTTTCCCGAAGCCGATCGATAAAGACTATTCAGAGTTCGTTTTCGCTTCAAATCACACCGTATTCACGGTATTTCAGCATTCCTGCTGAAATTCACGTGAACGATTCTCCTAAGCGACTCCCCGGCAAATAATAATGATTACCCTACAGCATTCCACTTCTGATAGCTTCTCGCACACGTCAGTCGTTCGTCAATATCCTGTGACAACTTTGCGTAAAACCAACTGAATAGAGAGGACCAACTTTTGGAGCACAGGAGTTGATTTTCCTAGATCTCGCGGACTACCACTGTTTTCACTGTCTTTCCTCGATTCTTATTCACGTTAGATGACGAGAAATTTCATGGACTCGGTTTCTCGCTCCACCTCGATCATTAAAGGTACCTTCCTGGGACCAAGTGAATTTTCTCGTCGTACCGGTACCTTCACTTTTTCTTCCTTCTTCCTATATATCGCATAGCCAGTTTAGCTCAGTTAGCGCGATTGCCAAATTCAAGTAAACGCGTAATCTTCCTTGGCGGAGCTAAAGAAACGGAGAGATGTTCGCGACTCCGCAGTTCGCGCGCGACTGACCGAGGGCGAGAGTCGTTATTGGGAGCAGAGCGCCTCAAGTCTGCCCTCCTCTTTCTCTCTTTATTATGCCTCTCTTACTCTCCCCTGTCTGACGCTATCTCCCTCACGCGTGTACTATCACGTCCCCCCTGTCGATCTCCCTTTCTCCCTCGTGCGAATCATTTCTTCTCTCTCTCTCTCTCTCTCTCTCTCTCTCTCTGTCTCTCTCATTCTCTCTCTCCTTCCATCTCGTTCCGTTCCGCTCTTATGAGAGAATCTGTCTCTCTTTGTCGTTGACGCATTCGCGGTTGGGTCGTGTCGTCGATCTCCGTCATTCTCACTCCGATTCAGTCTCTCTTCGTCTACCTCATCGCTGAACAGGTTCACTCTCAACTCCCGTTCGCGCAGAGCAGGCGCGAAACGAACGAAACCGAAACTCAAACTCACGACGACCGCGTCCATCGGCTCTTCTTCTTCTTCTTCTTCTTCTTCATCTTCTTCTTATTCCTCATCTTCTTGGTGATGTTAGTCTTCCTCGGTACGACATTCTCCTTCCTCTCTCAGCAACATCAAGGTGTTTCCTTTGCTTTCCTCCATTTCTTCCCTTTCCATCTCTATCTTGGTCACCAGTTGAGTTCCCTACCTCAATCAGTCGCGTTTCCTTCTTAGATCAGCTTCCATATCTTCACTTTATAGACCATAATAGAAAGATAGAAGACACGCCATGATTTCAGTTGCATTTACTTTTAATTAAACATTGTTTATAATATTTCTTCCCATCGTCTCTGCTGTCATTCATTTACTTCTTCAGCATATTTCGCTATTTCCTTTCTGTTCCGTATCTCGCATTTTCCTCTGAGACTACTTTCCTCTTTGTTCTTCGCTTTACGCTCTCTTCATCTTTAGACATTTCACTATCTCGATCCATCCTTCGCTTCCCGCTCCATCTCCCTTTCCTCTTCTTTTCTTCATAGATAGTCATGCTTCCTTTATCGCTCTTTTCACTCTCCAGCCTTGCACTTCCCTCTTCTAAACCTCTTCTTCGCGGCCGTTCTCCTTAGTTCTCGCTTTCTCCATCGCGTGGACGGCATATTTCCTTCGTGATTCTACCAGGGTACTCCATCCTTCTCTTTATAGCCACAAGTGAAGACACTGTCCAAAACTGGTTGGAGCTCCAGCACTCGTTTCGGCACCGTAATCGACTGGCCAGGCTGCCATGCCATACAACCATCAGTCCCACCCTCTTTTCCTCATTTCTTTGATCGTCGTTCTTGTTCTCTTTGAACAGTCTTCCCCTTCCTTCAACTTCGTGAAAATGGAATTTCTCATAAGAAAAGATCCCAACGTATAGAAAAGATTACAATCAAGTCGTCAAGGTGTCCAAATACCTCCAAATACCATCTAATTTCTGAAGGAAATCAATTGTAAACGATTGCCATCCTAGCGAAAAAATGGACAAAACTCTCGTTGACAATTCTAATCATGTATTATTTCATTGTATGCAAGGCTAGAAAAATAGTATTTCTACAATTGTGTTTGCTACATTTTTCAATTGCGAGTTTCAAATTTCCTCTCCCCAAATCTGTATTTATTCGTATTATAACATTGCTGGTTTTCAGACATTAAATTTAGAAATTCTAAGCATCGAGCAGTGAAGGACCGAATCGTCGAATAAAAATAGAATGAGTATCATGGGACGCCGAAATCGTCAGCTCCGATTTGGTGATTGCGGACGAGCTTCTAACGAGGCTCAATCCTTCGTATCCTGTTTGGACTTTGATGCGTGGCTCGCCATACGGTTGACAAAGATTTGCGTGTAGCGAAGAAATTAGCGAGTCGTTCTTTTGTTAGGTGAACACAACTACTCGTAATAAAAGGGCTTCATGCAGAAGGTTAATATTATTCTTATTAAAGTAATAAGATTATATGTTACATAATTATTGCATGTAATAAGGATCTTATTATATGCAACAAATAATTATATAGTCATATAATTTTATACAAAATTTATATATTAAGAAACATAAAAAAATTTAATTTAAAATATATTTATTTGTTAATAGTTGTAGTAATCTTTAAAATATATTAAATACTTGTAAAATAATTCATCAAATGATTATTACACTTTATTTTAATAGTCATTAATTTTTATTGCGTGACATCCCCTTAATAAGCTTCAAGATGATTATCGCGTAGAAAAATAGGGGCAGTAAGGAAGATAAATGAAAGTATAATAATAATTCAACGAGCCTTCTTAGAAAGTATAAGGAAGCGAAATGACTTCCTACAAACGATCGAATTGCTTCCGATAGCGCAACATAGAATTCAATTTCGTTTTCATTCTTAATTCAATCACATAATAATAATAACTGATATTGTCTTTGCAGTATTTCTCGGCTGACCGCAAAGACAGTCAATCTAAGAAAAGATTTGTTCGACAAACAGATTTCCTATTTGTAATAAAGAAATTCGACTGATGATTCTATTATAATATTAATTAAATATTAAGTAAATTTTAAAAATAAAGACATTCAATATATATATGTGTGTGTGTGTGTGTGTGTGTGTGTGTTAACATTATGTTAGAGATTAATATGTTAATGCTTACAACGAGCAAATAAAGCACATATGAATAAAATCAAATGTAACTTTCATATTTTAAAATATGTGTATACATAAATTTTGAAAAATTCATTATGAAAAGAGTTTTTTCATATTATCAAATACAAGTAACAATTAATCTACGTTATGCTTGTATAAAATGTAGTTTTACACATCCCGAAATTCAAATGTGTTCTAATATTCATTGTGGACGTTAAATTAAAATTTACTCTAATACTCATTGCAGATTACGTACTTTTCGATAATATATTTAAATGCAATTTATGTTATAGCTGTAACTAATTATAGAAGCTTCATCGTGAAGATTGAACAGTAATTAACTTTGTGAATAAAGGTAGATGGTTCTACGTCTCTGGACAGCCCTTTATCTTCAGCGCGGTCCCTAAAAAACCAGATATTTAAAAAAAAGTCGTCGACGATTGGACATTTAAGTGGAGTGGAAGTCAGGCCTAACTTCACAGGAACTTCGCTATGAGAACGGATACGCCCAAATTCAAGGATGTATCGGATTATAAGGGTTCAGCTACATATCAACAAAATTATGTTATACATATTCAAACTTCACCACTAAAGATTTTCTTATTTTCCATTATCTAAATTATCCATTCAAAGATTGCATTTAAATTATATTATCAATAATATATTTCGATTATACATACAATCAAAAATGGATCATTTTTGATGAAAAGAAGTACTTTGATATAAAAAAAAAAAAAACATATATTTCAAAATACAAAAAATTTACACCTAAACGCAAATACTTGTTATTCTTTTCTCATAACATATGTATTTCTTAGTGCAATTTTTTCTCAGCATCTCCTTTATATTTTATACCATAACAAAATTTTAACGTCGAGTTTTTTTTTTTTTTTTTTTTGCCAAGTTCATAAAGGTATTACGAGAAACTTTCGCAGAGAGCAAGCTCATAAATTCCTCGAGCATCGTCAGGAAACCAACACCCGGGCATGCCTTCGATCGATGCTCAACGTAGGAAGAAATTCGTGTGCATAATCCGCGCATATCGAGCGTTTCGCTCAGCGATTGGCATTCAGCGCGCGTTGAGATACGTACATACAGGAACCATACGACGCATGTAACACCGGCTACATCAATACGCCAACGTAACGCGCGTTGTCACGTACGACCGCCGATTGAATACGCGGGTACTCGCACACGAATACGAGTACTCGGGCGTCGCGACGCGATTGCGACGTGCGAGGAGTCGACCCATCGCGGCTGTTGGATACCGTTATACGGACATTGTCGACAGGATCTTCTATTGACCGAACAACGGCACATGATGGATTAGAACAAAGTTTCACGCGCAGACCTAAATCATCGTGCCGAATTCGATGATGTTGGCCGCGAGTTGTCATGAATTTTGATGTATCATGGAAAGGAATAGTTGCTATCATTTTACTAGCGAATGTTATATCGATATATAAAAATCG
>NW_017304196.1:1016871-1019001 GCF_001594115.1 Trachymyrmex septentrionalis | reverse complement strand
TTTTTTTTTTTTTTTTTTTTTTTTTTTTTTTTTTTTTTTTTTGTAAAATTGCAAGAAGAAAAGAAAAATAAGTAGATAACGTTTGTGATAAAACATGCTTTTAGAAGATCATACCGAATATGTGCGATATACAGGTACCTACATAATATAATAATTTATAGAATACGATAATTTACAATATATAGGAGATAAAAATAAAATTCTATCGATAAAAATCTCTCTATCATTAAATATTTCATTCACATCGATTAAAAGGTTAAGAAAAACTTGTTATCCTCTACGAGAGAAAATGAAAGGTACAATTAACTTGTCCTTACAAGAAAATATGCATCGTTGCGCGGTTTTATCTCTTAGCTCTTCGGCATAAGTTAACGTCACGCATCACCGCAAATCACGCGTGCACGTGACGTAATTAAAATTACGCGTGGCAAATGCAATACCGTCGCATAGCTAATCCGCGGACATCCGTTTATTCGTGGTCGGCCACCGCGCGGCTTGCCGTTATCATGAATGTGAGCCAGCAAAATTAACATAAATGAAAGGACCTCATTAGATTTCCCCGACAAATGCATGCAGATTAACCTTCGTTGAGACGTCGCGACCTTGGAATCTCGCGTAGGAATCGATACGCGAGATTGTAGTGAGGACGACCGTGTTCTACCGTAAGTGAAAGGATAACGAAATTATCTTCATCGGCGGTGTGATCCTTGCAGCAGTGTGATCCCGCTAGCAAAGATCGAGATCGCCTCGACTGGTATATATCACGATTTATCAATAGAAATACTCAATACTAATAAGCAATTGATCGATGCTACTTAACGAATCGAGATCGAGTGCCGAGAAAAATCCTTGGCACCGAAGGATACTAACAATAAGTTAATCGTGTCAACGAAACGTTTCTTCCAGCGAGATAATCAATGATGTAGCGAAATAATGATTTGACATTAATGGCAATTCATAACTATTTATTAAATTTTTGAAATATTTATTTCTATATTTAATCTATATTTAGGAGTCTTATAATCTGTGTATAATTTTCGTAATTAAAATAAAATTCAATTTCAATAATCTTCAATATTTAACTTTAGATTAAAAAAGTGTGTGTGTAAAGAAATATTATTTTCCCGATAATATTGTCATTGGCATCTTTTATTGCTTTTTGCAATTTGCTTTTCACTATTAAATCAAATAATTTCATACGTACATCTAAATATTTTCTTATCGGATTTAATTTGTTATTTACTGACAGCATTTCTACCATTAATTCATATTTAATATTTATAATTATTTTATTTTTTATTCTTTGTGCACGTGTGCAAAAAGTCGCAAACTGTTGAAGTTATTAATTCGTATTACATCTCCCATTAAAAATTCCTTTTTTAAATTTATAATCTCTCTCTCTCTCTCGTAAAAAAAAATAACTTCTTAAACCAACATGTACATGCACATACTCGCTATAAAAATTTGAAAAATAAAGACTCAGAGATATAAAATAAATTACTATGTCAGATTATTCTCAATAATATTCTCAATAATATAATAATATATAATATGTTTATATTAGAATAACTTAATTTGCAGTTTCGTAAAATTGAAACAATATCCTGCTCCGTTTCAATAAATGGGTAATTTCAGTCACAAATTAAACGCGAATTAATGCGAAAACTCCCGAGGTGGAGGCTGTTCTCATACGAAAATATATATCCAATAAGTAAGTGCGCAGAGTTTACGCTAAAGATAGCACGATAACAAAGTCGGAATTAGCGGCGGCTTCTTTCTATCAATTACATGCGATATAATATACCAGGAAACGCCGAACAATTATTATTGTCTGGCCCACATACTGCTGGCTACAGCATCGTTTTCCTCATCCCGTCGTCCATTTGCCTTCATTGCATTCGCCGACGGGACGCTTTTTTTTTTCTCTGCCTCTCTGTCTGTCGCGAGTCGTTCCACAAACGGAACGCACGCTACAATCACGCGGCAAAAAGTTTCATGAAATTTATGCGATCGGAAAATGTAAATTGCGCGCACAAAAGGTCGATCGATCGAGCAAAGCGACGTTGACAAAAAATGTGGCCATGCCGATTGATTTGTCAACCACATTGTTTTGTGTGTGTGTGTGTGTGT
>NW_017304196.1:1014355-1016771 GCF_001594115.1 Trachymyrmex septentrionalis | reverse complement strand
TGTGTGTGTGTGTGTGTGTGTGTGTGTGTGTGTGTGTGTGTGTGTGTGTGTGTGTGTGTGTTTGTGTGTGATGCTAAAACTATTATTAATTTTTCCTACTTTAAAAATACAAATTATTAAGCATGTAAAAAATTAACTTTACCATTACATATCTGCAGAAGATATTCCATAAGATATTTCAAAAATTATTAAGCGATATTTTAGGAATGTTTTCATTAATGAGCTTCAAGTTAATTTATAGTCTACAAAAAGCAAAAATTTTAATGGTACACGATGCTATCGATAAGTTAATGTACCAGGTCGATATGCCAATAAATATAACTGGTATGCGCATGCGATTTAAACTGGTTAAAAGTGTGGTATTACAAGTAATTAATTTGTTTATCACCAGAACGACATCGTAGATCTAGTCAAATAGCATCGTACATTGGCGTTGGTCGATCGAACGAGTGCGCGACAACAGTGTTGCATTGTTGCAGATGCTAACGTAATAATTTAAAGTAGCTTGGGCAACGACTCTGTCCACAGCATATATTACTGGCTTTTACGATCGCAAAGTATTGAATACAACATACGAGTTGAGAAATCGTGCCAACATTATCTCTAAAGAAAATACTTTACAATATAATTTCCAATATATATATGTATATGAACACTTACTTCTGTCATTTATATAATATTCATACATATCATTTAATCTTTTTTCAAATTTTATTCTGTCAAATTATTTTCAACTTCATGCGGGGACGTGATATAGTAAAAGGCTTAAAAAATGTATAAGTAATAAAAATGTAATTCTCGAGAATGTTTGTAAGGAGGAAAATTTAGGTAGCCAGACAAACAAGGCCTCCTACTTCGCGCAACGATTATTATTGTTGGTCGTGCTGCAACTCTAAATGAATGGCCAGCCGCGATAATATGGCTCAGATTCTTATCTACGATAGTCACAGCAGCAGAACGCAATGCGCAATTCGGCACGCTTACGTCACCGAATGCAGAGGAATTCAAACGAATTCAGACATTTGCCATTCCCAGTGCGCGATCACCCTTTCCTCCCTTACCCTTGTAAATATGATTTACGCAATTCGGATTTCGCACAAAAAAAAAAGTCTCTTTCGGACATAAATCTCGTAAATCATTTATACAGAATCTTCAAAACTTCGAATTGCTGCAATTATGATAATTTATGTAATTATGCAATTCACTTTGCATAATCTTATCAAGTACATTACTTGAGCGATATGTATGAATTTTGAAAGTAAATAAAATATGTTAATAAATGCATTTATGTTAATTAAATTTCAAGACACAGAATTTCCACATCAATTAAACAGAGATTAATTGATATGGAAATTCTTGACAATTATTGATGTCTACGGATTCGATTTAGATTAGATATCATTATTCTTGAAACATGTAAGAAGAAAAAAATTCGTTACAAATCTAACGTTCGTATTTCTACGCTAAAAAATGCAATCTATACGTTTAATATTATCTTAAGATTCGTAAATATCATAGCGAAATATTGAAAAAGTCATGCGAATGAACGATAGCGCAATAGGCGCAATAGGTAAACCCGCTTCGCGTCCCAAATATACAGTTTGATCGTCACGAAGTATTTCTTCATTACCAAAGATATCATAAAGTCTGAGCCCGCGTACGCAAACGAACATCGCCGCTATCGTTTGCGTTATTTGCACGACCGAGTATCGGAGTGCAAGTGCGTTGAACCAAACAGTGACGATGAATCGTCATTAGGCGGATCGGCCGGACCCAACAACTTCATTGGGAAACGAGACACTGTGGCCCAGATATCGATGCAAATGCGTTTCACGCCTCTGCCGGAACGTCGAGCCGCCGCCGCCACCGCCGTCATTCCGATGTCAATTCGACCACATCGATAGAGAGCCTGCACTCGCATTGACAAGCTCGAGCTTTTGGAGCCGAGTAGGACAAAGACACTCGTATAATTCAAGATAAAAAAAAAAACCCGTACATGATAGATATTTTATCCTGTCTATGCATCCCACGATGAATGTGTACCGTCAAAAATGTATATAAAATAAATAAGAATATATAAAAATAGTAAATTGCAAATAAATTTCAACAAGTATGAATATCGGTCTTAAACCGGTGATTAAAATTTTTGTTTTACACACTCTCTCGCTTATTTTATATATTTTTCGAATCGTTCGAGAAATGGAACAAACCAAAAACCTGGGCGTAATAGGAAAATCAAGAATTTCGCGAATAGATCGAGAGAGCCGTATGTGTCGACAGTCCGCGTGTCAAGTCTCTCTAGTGGAAAATTAGATCCAATCTAACGCGAAGCGGCAGTCTCACGCTCGCGCACAGCCAGACAGAAATTACGAAACTGACGATGACCGCGGATAATCTCGTAATGTTACAATAGCGC
>NW_017304196.1:1009668-1014255 GCF_001594115.1 Trachymyrmex septentrionalis | reverse complement strand
TATATTCCGCACGACCAACGAGGAAGAGCATTGACCACTGTACACACACGGAAGTGATTAAGCCCTTCTTTAACGGAGCACGTATGGATTAACCCGATTAACTTATTCATCAGGGAACGACGAAGCTGATCGTACGACCATCGCCGACGAATGCTAACCGATTTGCTCGCGAGGAATCACATTTGTATGAATCATCAATGACAATTTCATTTTTCTCACATTAATATTGTCGTATATCGTGATAAAAGTGTAAAGTCATAGAATCGAAACAGTTCTTAGCTATGATTAACATTGGACGCGGATATCTATCATCAAGATCACTATCTTAAGTTGAGAAATCAAATCTGATAATGAATTGTTCAAACAATAAATTATGATACATAAGCCGATTAAATTAGGCTGCTTCGCTATATTTTTCTCTTATGTAATACTCTTGCATAATGATGCACGCTATCACGCGTTATTGCCACCGCGACAAAATCCTTCGCGAGAAAATTTGACGATGCACTTCCCCCAAATTGTCCTTAATTATTGCGACCTTTACATCTCTCTAATGCAGTACCATTGACCCTGGCTCAATATATATTTCGTCTGCCCCTTCCAAGAAGGCAATTATGCTTGAATTAGTAAATTAGCGTTGGCCTGCACTCCGCATTGTCAAAACTCGAATTGGAATCTGTACCTTCCACTCGTCTCGTTCTGTAGCTATAATGTCAGCTGTCTGCTCACTCACACATAGTCGCATGCAGTAGTAACACGTGCCATTTTTATTTCACACGCACACAGACAAGTCCTATTATTTTTATGTAACGGCTTATTTCTTATTCAACGTCTGGCCCATTCGTTGCAACTGCTTTAAATTTGCATCTCTAGATTTATCAATATCAATAGAAGTATTTAAAAGTAGTGTGTCCGATGAATACACCTAATATTCGAATAAATGAATAAAAAATGAATGAAAATGCTCATTCGAATACATTTCTTTTTTATTCGTTAAGAAACAAATAAATATTTTTTCATTCCATTTGAATTAATATTTTTTTAATATGATTACGAATATTTTCGTATTCACTTTTACTCCGTATTATCTGCACATAGCTTGCAAGCCTACAAGAGAAAACAGAAATCTATAAAAACAATGGCTACGATTACATATAAGTCGCTTAGTCCGCGACTTATACGATGGATGTCCTTGTTTAACCTATAGATTAAACAAAGACATTTTTATTGAGAATAAATAATATATCTCGGAATTTAATGTCCACAGATCATAATGAACGTCACGTCCAAGATATCCAGATAAAATATTTATAACATTACTGTCATATAACCGGAATTATATCGAAATATGTATGACGCTGTATTAAATAGATTTATAGATGGATTTATAAATAAAAAATGTATATCTTTTTAAAATATTTTTCAAAATTTCTAAGTTTCCTTTATAAAATCTAAATATTACAATGACAAAAATAAATAAAATTCATTTTTTTTTTACTTAAAAAAAGTCATCAAAGTACCGTTTATAGTTAAGAGATAACGATTGTTTATTTTGGAGCTTTTTTCAGTTTATATTTTATTTGAATAAATATGAATATTCGTCAAATATTCATAGTTTTTTGTGAATAAATATTTTTTGAAAATTCAAAATTTTGAATGAAGATTACATTTTTTTATGTGAAAATTTTGAATAAATACAATTTAGAGCTCAATTACAAATTTTTGTATTCATCATCGGGCATACTATTTAAAAGTGGCAAATATATTAGTTATAAAAAACCAAGCTTATATAATAAACTCATCAACACGAAATTTATTTAAAAGAAGAACAGAGTAATCCAAAATAATTCGAAAAGGATAAACTGCTTATCGCGTTATATTACAAAAAAAATTCATTACGCCAAAAACGAATTGATAAAAAAAATTTCTCTCGCTGATTTTTTTATCCTCTGGACTGCTTAATAGCTATTACATCATTCAACTTTCGGATTTTCTCCAATATTATATTTTAAAATTTTAACTGTCCTCATTCATTACTATTTCACGCCTGCTTCTTTTCACTCACGTATTTATCAAGATGCGTGCGTTATCGCGGTTTCGAAAAATCAAAATTCTATCTTATGCTGATGAGTGTCTCTTAGGTGACGCGTTTGTAACCATTTGTAAAGACACGACGACTGTCTTTGTCGTCGAGTATAAGTACATAACAGAGTCGGCTCTCTTTTCGCCTTGTTTTCGAGTTTCTCGCTCGTGGAACCGCTGAATTATTGATGAGCCGGCGATCGACTATGCTGGGACAACACGAATTCAGATATTATTCGTCTCGCGGACGGTCAAAAGCATCGCGATGGCGATCTTAACGTGATCGATGACCAGTTGTCTTGACCGGCGATGTTCATCGAGGTCACCGATCTGTTTGCAAGATAAAGAAAAACTGTGCAAAAAATTGCATGGAACTGGATAGCGCGGTATTTAATTGTATTTGTACACAAAATATATTTCTTAAAGAAACAAGAGAGAGAGAGAGAGAGAGAGAGAAAGAGAGAGAGAGAGAGAAGTTGCGAAATATTAAAATTGTTACAAGTGAATAAAAAATTAATAAAACATTATCTGTAACGATATATCAAGAATATTCATATTTACTTTATCAAAAATAAGTCTAATGATTCGAATGCCGCCGTTAGCATAATTAATATTAGCAAAATTATTAAACTACGATTGCAGATCTCGCAAGAAAGCGTTCAGGAGGGTTTTATTGTCCGACGGCACTATCCTATGTAATCTCTTTTCCTTGGAACACCTTGTGTTGCCGGCACCCGCCATAGGTAGGTCTCGGCTGCTCTCGGCCCTATTTTGATGGGACTTGGAACACGTGCGGGTAGAGAAGGGAAGACGAAACACCGACTTACCGGGGGCGATTTGGTGATTCTATCCCTACTCTTGGAAAACGGAATCCTCGAGGGACGTCCTGCGAGCCAAGAAGAGACTAACAGAAGACGAGGGGATGAAAGAGACTCCAAAACAGAGAGGGATGAAGAGAAGGAAGATGGAGGGCGAGAGAGAGAGAGAGAGAGAGAGAGAGAGAAGCAAAGCCGCATCGCAACGAGGGCGCACGTGTGTACCACCACGAACCAAGCAGACACAGACGACGGTCGACCTTGTCTCGTGACGTCACCGGCCCGTCTAGACGGAATCCACCTCTTTGTACGTCCCCTTCCTGTCCCATTCGCGGATTAAATTTGAGAACGAAAGAGAGAGCAGAAAAGAAAAAAAAAACCAGCTCTCTCGCGCGGTGAACGAGCCACGGATAACCCGATCCGTCCCGTCCACTGGATTCCCGGCATTAATATCGGTTATCCAGTTAGCTTGCCACGACTAGCGTGAATATCCACGCGGAAACACCCTCTCGAGCGTCGCAGTGATTCGGCCTGACGTTGAGTGAAGGTTGTTGTCATGTCCTGCAGGAAGACACCACGCACGAATGGCTTATTGAGGGAGGCAGGTGCTCGGTCCAGCCTTAGAAAGGGAAAGTTGTTTTCTAGACGGGGGCATCAACTTCCTGGCGCATCGTCATTATAAAAGTTAATTTGACAAATTTAATGGCTATTGGTATCGAAATTTCGCGAAACTCAACATAACCGTTCGCTACTATCTATTTATTGTTTATTGTATATTATTTCGTTTCATTTTATTTATATTCCTCATATTTTCCACTCTGTACATTTATTTCTTCAAACAGTTGATACTAAAATAATTTTTAATTTTATTACAATATAAAAAAAAAAAAAGAAAATTAATATATTTCTAGCCGTCGATACATTTTGTCATTAATTATGATAAAGACGTTTTATCTAAAATTTTGTCATTAAAGCAATCAATCTGGATGAACTCAGTTTATAACTCGAAATCTTTCGGATAACGTTAAAATAACAGGAAGAGAAATATTGTGGAAAACTCCTGTCGGTTGTGACAGGACGAGTCATTCTCTTTTCCGCAGCACAGGGAGGGTGTGCTTTCGTCGAGGCTAAAGTGCCGATCGATGTACGCACTCCTCGACCACACCCGTCGATTCCCTCTTTTGGGTGCTGTACCGAACTTCTAGGAATCGATACTCGTACTCATGTACTCGTGTACGTGAGGATTCTAGCTCTCCGGACACAACGCTCTTCTCATGATACATAATTACAATATATTTATTATATGTTTAAATATGTAACTCGAAAAAATAAAGAAAAAATATAAATTACATCAAAGATGTTTAGTATGGAAATCAAAGACCAATTAAATTTCCCTTTTGTTTCCAAATTATCTATAATAAAAATATGTTTGCTAAAAGTACTTAAATTAATTTCGTTATTTCTCATTCTTTCCCGAATATCATCAATGTCCTTTTCTTTCATCATTACTGTCATTTGTATTTATTAATAACTCTATGCGCTCCGACTTTAATGAACGCTGCGATCGCTCAGAAACCCTGGCAATGGTTCACTCTCATTGAGAGTGTTCCTCCTCCAGCGCCGGGGGTCGCGGTTAAGGTCTTGCCTGCAATGTCAGATTATTTCGGACAGGCATGTAGGTCATTGGAGA
>NW_017304196.1:988355-1009568 GCF_001594115.1 Trachymyrmex septentrionalis | reverse complement strand
TCTCTCTCTCTCTCTCTCTCTCTCTCTCTCTCTCCCTCCCTCTCCTGTTTTCTCTTTCTCTCCATTACGGGAGTGCGTCTGGCCCGGGCCTGCGGTGCATCAAGCGCGGCAGATTGGAGCTGCGCGCAATCGATTCAACGAAGCGGAATCACGAGACTCCCCAGCCCCAGGGCCAAGGGCGAATCTCTTAAAAGACTGATTCACCTGCTTTGCCCAGGCCATGGGCCGAGCATCGACGAAGTTGTTGTTGTAGGTCAAAGCCGAGGACACATCGAGCGCAACGGAAAAGGAGCCAGAAGTCGAAAGTCAATTATGTCGGTCGATTGATATAAACGGTTTAACGATTTGGCCTCGACAAAGCTGCCACCCGACAAGAGAACAATCAATCGAGAGAGGTGTCGACAGTCAGATTTGAGATTTGCTTCAGCGAAAAATAAGCGTCGCGTCGTTATTTTTATTTGAACGCTTAACGTCGCAAACTACTTATTTTTAAGACTCAAATTTCGATAATTAAATCTTCCGCATTACTGATATGAAAATGTGTGGATTCTTGATGATTTACTCGTCGAAATGTTTAATATTAAACGTACAGTTTAATATTAAACGTACAGTTTAATATTAAACATACAGTTTTAATTGCATGTACACTCGCGTAAATACAATTGCGACGTAAATATATAAATGTTAAGAGTCCAGTTAAAAAGAACGCGGTGATCTAAGCGAATGCAGCAGCCAAAATGTCAATCGACGCGAACACGGCGCCATTTCTGTTTTTTCACGTTTAGACGTGACTGGTGCATTTTGTCAGGGTTTCAATTTTTTTCTTCTTTTTCTTTGCGCCACACAATGCGTCGGCCGGGAAAAAGATTGGGAGAAGCAAGTGCGCGATAAAAAGATACTCGTCACGGTGTATTTGGTGGTCGACATTTGTCTTACCCAAACGAGGTCGTTTCCTTGTCAATGTGAATAATTTTTAGCGCTTCGATAAACAACGCCTACGTAAGAAATTCGAGTTTTTCTCGGGCGTTTTCCTCCTTCGCATCAATTATACGGCACAAAAAAATGTCATCTTCGTTACACATGCACGACATTAGTCCGGATTCATTGAAAAGCTAATAATTGTTCTTTACCAAGTGATAATTCGTAAAATAAAATAAATTATTATCAATTTTCCCCATACTGACGTTATTATTTATATATTAATATATTAATCGTTTTACACGGAGTAAATTCATCATTTTCCTCAATTAATGCGATAATATGAATATTATCGCGATGTTACAATTTATCAGGTTTTTATTTATTAGAGCCATATTAAATATGTATTTATTCTCAACCTGTAATTTACTTTTTTCCCACTCGCTTTGCATAAATCGATGAAAACACCTGAATGGGCGCGCGAAATTCAGGAATTGACATGCCACGGAATGTAGGAAACTCGCAAACTGATTACCAATAAATCGCGCAATGAAATTATCCATACCGTATGATATGTCACGAATAGACTGATTAATTGCGATAATGTATAATAAATCATTATGTACCATTTTCTTCTTTTCTATTAATTGTAAAAAAATGTGTTTAGAGTAATTGGAACGTATTACATAAATATTAAACAAAAAAATAAAAGAATACAGTAATGAATAGTCTTGTGTGTGACATAAAACATATACAAAAATTTTTCTTATAAATTATATATCTCTGTTCATACTTGCAAACAAATAGCATTATCCAGTTAAGCGTATATTTAAAAATAATGTCAAATTATATCAAATGAGAAAATTCAATTTATACAATTTTTATTTTATTTTAAGTTTATTTTATTTTCAGTAAAAAAAATTTGTATTATAATAATTAAATTTAAATATACTATATTTATATAGACTGTAAAATAAGATTTTTAACTAAGGATACAATCAAATAGAAATTTTATCTTGCAAAATGCATTAAATGACGAACTAATGACATATGTATGTGTTTGCGATACGTAGTGATTCCTTCATTTCAAAATTAAACTGTTATAAGACACATCGTCGCTTATTGCCATTATAAAATTTGAAAGACATTGAATATCTCACGTTTTTATAAATATATAACGACGCATTAAGTTCAATAACTTCGTAAAATAAGATTCAGTGCAGGCTTTGTCTCAGAAATTTAAACCCTTGCATATTTTTGCAAGAAAAGTTAAAATATATAATACAAATAATTAATAAATATAACTAAAAATAATATAAAATTATTCTGAATACAAAAAATCCGATTTATATCTATTTAATATTTAATATTTTCAATACAATAAAGTTTATGTTAGAAAAATAATGAAATATATACCGTTGTTAAATAAAATAAAAATCTTAAATAAATTATTTTAAACAAGCTTTAAATAGATATTTAAGTTAATTTTTAATAATCAATATTACAAGACTAAAATTTATTAAAAATAATTATATTTACTATTGTTTGAAATATTATATTCCTCTGACAAATTTTAGATGACAGTGTTCCTTAAAAAAATTTAATTTTATACTAACTTTGAGAAAAAAAAGTTCTTTAATACAAAACGGAATTAATATCACACGATATCGATTATTTAATAATCTATCGAATTAATTCTTTAAAATTTTGAATGATACGTCAAGAAGAAACAAGTACATCCTCATTCCCTCACGCGAATGGTTCACGACGACAGGAGAGCGTAAAGGCGTCCAGGACGGAAATACAATCCCTGGAAGCTACATCTCGTGCTCGAGCTATGAGCGTGGAATACGCGAAGTAACCAACAACCAACTAGTAACCCAGACTTTAGTATTCCCGCGGTGTCGTCTCGTACGAGACTTCCTCATTCCAGAGTTGAGCTATTATAAAGCTCTCCTCCCTCTTCCACGTCCCTTTGCCTCTCTCTTCCTCGCCATCGTCGTCGCCAACATCGTATACAAGTCCAATCGTATTACTTCACCAATGGTTACGTTCTTCGCTCGTTTATTCCGTATATACTTCCTATCATATCCGTTCACAAATTTCTTTTTACCCTTCCTGTCCTCTCTCCCTCTTTTATTTCCCCCGTCATTTTTCATCGAGGTATAATATTGTGGATTCTCAAAGATCGCAAAAAAATTCATTATCACGTCTAAACGATCACAATATTATTCAGGTGTTTCTAAATCTAAATGCAGAGGAGCGATCGTGAAAAAGAAACAATTATAAAAGTGCTGCCAAGAGTTATGTTAAAATGCATGAAAACGTGCCGGACAATATTAATCGATTTTTTTCCAGAATGCATCTTTGCATTGGAGCACAACCTGGAAAGATTTTAAGAATTCATTACACATAGAGCGTCATAAAAGTGACACATTTAGAAATACACTAAAAAAAGAAGTGTTTAATTTTAAGATATTAAAATGTTTTATTCTTGTCTCCGTTTTTTTGAACAGTTAAAAAAATGTTTTACTTTTTCAATAAACAAAACACTATGTACTGTTTGGATTTAAAACACTGAAACATTTAAAATTGAAATATTTTGTATTATTAAACGTTTGTTTCGCAAAGATATTTCAAACGTAAACATTTTAAGCACTGCACTTTTTACAGTGTATGTGTCTTGTAACGAACTTAAAATTCTTCATAGCGAAAACTTCGTGTTACCATTACGAATTTTTAATTTGTCAATATTCTTACGCTTAATTAATTTAATCAAAAACTAATTTTTAGTGCATGTAAGATTGGCAAAAATCTAATCATACAATTTTTCAAATTATTTTAAATTATTTTGTATTATTTACTAAAAATACATTTACCTAAATAAACACATTTGAAAATAATTTAGATGTAAACTCCATATTGAAAGCATTTGCTTGACACGTCAATTGTAAATTTGAAAAATTCCGATGAAGGGCAGGCAAGGCCAAAAAGGCTCTTCTTTCAACTCAGGCAAGAGCATGCGATCTGAATCAAATGTGTTCAAATCACGACGTGTGTGGTCGAAGGACAAAAGGCAATATTTCTGAAATTCGACGTATTGTATAGGTATTATATTATATTTTATCACCCATCTACCATATATATATACAATATCTAGAAAGTTTCGAGAACAGTGAGACAGAAAATACGCATCGAGTACTTGCATAATGAGATTCGTGTAAAACTAATATTTTAATTCAATATATCACATTCAACAGCATCATATACATATACAGGTAATATCGAAAGAAAAATTAATATAGTCTAGTCTAACATAATTTTTTCCCAATTTTGATTTGCAATATTATATCGACAGTAAAGCATGCTCATATAAATTAAATGTATGTTAATGTACAATTGGAAAATAATATTTTATTATTTAAATCTTCATTACTAAACATTTATTTCTTTGCGACTACTTTAAAGACTTCCAATCTTTAGAATTAGAAAAAGACGAAGAGTAAGTTGAATCCGAGATTAAAGTTAATCTACATTGGTGGAAACGGGCATTAGAAGTGATCTCTAATCTAATGGAAGAATGATCTAATATAAAAATTCCGCGCGATGTTCTCTTCGATAAGGAAATAAAAAGACACAAAAGATAATATCCGCTGCTTATGCAACCGCATTGACGGTGAGAAGTAAAAATCACCGGGACGTTGTTTTCTACCGAAAGTAATTTCTACGCCGACCACGCTTCCTTTCCCTCGTCACGCGTCTCTGAGGAAACTAAACTTGGCGCGATATCGATCGTTAAGTTACAAGAGAATCGAGAATTACATCAGGAGAAATCGGATGCTTCGCGCGAAGCCGAAATTAAAGGCGAATCGTGTGCATTTTACGTAATCCGAAAGTCAAGAGAATAATCTTCAAAAAAAGAATTTTTCGAGAGGAACAAATTTCCTATAGATGGATGGCATTTTGTTAATTTCTAAATCGTCGTTGGAAAAAGAATCATTACTATTTCTAATACCATAGTAATCCTGCGATCCGCGGAACAACATATAAATCTTTCCGCTAATGGAAAAAGCATTGAGCTCTTAATCTATCTAATGCACTACCTCCATCACATACGGTAGAGTCATTGAATAAATATTTCGCCGGAATAGGTATTCGAGCAGTTACGCACTAACGAATTCAGCCGTTAATTTACCGTGTTGATTTATTTTTCTGCGCGCAAGCGCGATCGGCGCGAACGAGGTAATGCTTGATAAATGATGCGAATGATCGTCGGTGAAAGCAAGATATCAATTTAATCGTGCGAGAAAACGGCGAATGTAACATTATCGACGAATTACATTTATGCTTACATACGAGTATAGGTACCATGTTGCAATATCGATATGCCCATTATTACATAATTTTATCAATGAATCAATAGTAATTGAAAATGTTGCTGAGTAACTCCATCTTTTCTTTTACCTATATAAAATTAAGTTTCTTGGTAATATTCTTAGATTTCTTCTCATTAGAAGACACCTGATTGTACGATCGAATTTTCATAAGACTCGCTAAACTTATTGCGGGAAACAAATCACAAAGATGTACGCATATTACAAGATATTAAGCGGCAGATTTCTGCTGCGCAACGCAAAAACAGTGCCACTTAATCTGTTTGATGCACCATTTAAGTCATCATTCATAACCGCATATCTATCACGGACACGACGTATAGCCGGCAAAAGCCACTGCGCGAAACTCGTCAATTAATTTTCTTGCCTACGCAATATTAATGTACATTTAATTTACTGCAACTTGTTACTTCTCTTGCTCAGAGCAGTGTAACTTGTCTGACGTGACACGGATGATCCTTCCCTTTGGAATAGTGGATTTAGGCAGATCTTGCCATTTTCAAACGTATGCTTGTGTTATTTTCGGAATAGCACGTAACAAATTAAAAATAAGTACATTATAAAAATTAAGCAACTGTGCCATAAAATTGTTAGCTAAACGACTAGGTATGTAACAATAAACGATTAAATTACGAATCTATAAACGCAACTATTCCTACAAATATTTTACATCAAGTGTAATATACTGGACTTTAGTACAGAAATTTTTACTGACAGTGACTTATTATTTTTTAAGCTTTATATACAATATATGCAGATTTTAAAACCAAGAAATAACAAAACGTGAATAAATTTGATAGAGATTAATGAGTATTTCTCGCTATCTGTATAATCGGAAATTTTTAACACATTTCACAAACCGCATTTAACGGAAAATTTGACATTAGGTATAGTTATAGTTAAAGTTAGATAGACGTAATAGATTTGATTTTTATCTTTTAGATCTGAAAGGGGGATTATTTTCACAATTTCTTAAAACAAATTCGTCTCTTACTTCTTCCCGTGCCAACACCCACGACATTTCACGTTACATAAGTCACGCATTAAAGCAGCTTCCTCTTGGCATCACGAAACAGATTTCTCCAATCAGGGCGTAACTTCAATGATCGATATCACGCCAAGTTCAGTTTCCGTTTCAGTTCAAGTGACGTGATGAGGAAAAGGAAGCAGTAGGCTCGAAGTTATTTAAGGCAGAATGCCACGATCGAAGAAATTGCTCTAGAAACTTGATCTCACCTGACGCATACGACGAAATAGCAGATTTCAACAAAGATGTTAAACTCTCTCATAAAACTCTATCATAACTTCCATAAAAAGAGAGACTGAATTAATGGAAAAATCGTAACATGCAACATTTAACAAATGTTACATAATCCTGTTAATTTTGTTCTAAAAATTCAAAAAATTCAAAATCTTCCAAATGAGAAATATTTTCCGAGATTGATATTCATTTAATGAATCTTTACGGTATTGCATGCCGTATTTGTTACTACACCCATTAGAATTGCTTGTACATTGGGCTGCAGAAAAATTGTATTTTGCAACACGTCGAGAAAATTCCAGCATCCATGGTAAATCGCGGGAATTTGCAGACAGACATTTTCAGATTGTCGGTACCGCGCGGCAAAATTTCAAGCTTGAGGCTACACAAACGGCTCGGTCGCGACATTACACAAAGTAAAAATCGGGGATTGCATTGGTGGGTAATGAGGGGGTTCTCTCGCTTCTGCCACTAACCCTTTCCCGCCATAGCTTTTGCTAAGGGAACAAGTAGATGCTCCCGTTAACGAGAGAAGTAAAAATTGAGTTACGAATCAGATAGCACGCGTATGAACTTTGAATCCTAAGAATCGCATTACAGAAAAATGGAAAGGAAAAAAAAAACTTCAAACAATACTAAATACAATCGCAATTGAGTGAAAAGTTAATAATTGATCATTTAGAAGTGATATAATGAAATAAAATCAAATTTTCTCTTTTTCGCCCCCCTCCCCACCCTCCTTCCCCTCCTTCTCTCTTTCTTTCTCTCTTACGGACACGCGAAGAAACAAAAAAATATTCAGAATAGAAGAAAAGCAATAAATTATTCCTCGTCCACCAGCATATCGCGGTAGACGACCGTGAAATCCACGACGGAACGGAACCAGGTTATCGAAAAGCGAACGGCAACATTATTCTTTCCGCCCCCCCTCCTGCCCCTCTGGTATATCGCAGTTGCCTCGCATTTCTCCGCGCGCATCGCTCGCGTGTGGGAAGATGACAATGCACCGGTGGCCTCGCGCCCGATACGCCTTATGTATGGTTACGCTCTCCGGGGGAATTCTGCTGCACGCGTCGCCAATCGTTCGACATCGAATCGCGTAACTATTCTCTCATTGATATTCCACGATTGTCCCTAGTACATGACCAATTGCCGTTTCTTTTTCTCCTTATCTATTTATTTTCTATCGGGAAAAACGATCGTAAGAGAGCGGGAGAACTTTCTACCGTATTGTCGACACCTACCTATCTAGACGCATACGAGAGAGGCGCTGTTTCATTATCTCGCGTTGCGTCAAGTGACATCATTAATTTTTCCATGCTAGACAACTCGTCTGACAAGTCACCGAAGCGAGAATACTTTGTCGATAAATCTCGATGTTTCCCGGATTGCCATCAAGCAAACAGGATTGGCATAAGTCAATTAGAAATTTATATATGCGTACTATAATAAAAATACCAAAGAAATGTATACTGTGTGTACTATATGTATGTATAGTTAGAAGAACACATTTATAATAATGGCTTAAAAATTGCATTTTTTTTTTCAATTTGGTTCCTTATAATGTTTAAATTTTAATATATCGAATAATGACAACTAAATTATGTAAATATATTGTAAATCTATCTAAAGTTGCATCTATCTAAAATCGATATACGACAGCTAAATAATATTTAATCAAGAAAATCTTTTTAATCACAAAGAATTTTTCAATTAAAACTTATCAAAACGCTATATGTATGTATTAATGTATAACTATTAGAGCTATAGCTAATATAAATAGCTATATATATTAATTTATAGCAATTTGTTGAAAATTAGCAGGCTTATTATTGTTAACTTTTCTAAGTACTGCAATTACGATCACTGCTCACTATGTACGACTAGTTTAAAGAGAAGAGAAAAGTCTATACACATCGTTATTGTGTGCAGTTAGGCATACCATATTGTTATTCCTACTACGCTCCTGGCAAATGCTCAGTTTTTTCTATTGGACGCAACATTAGAAATGCTTGATGTTACGATAGATTGATTTACTGCATAATACCATATTCCTATTTTCAACATCACATTCATCGATTAATCGCAGAATTATTGATAAAAGGACTATATGATTATTTCATTATATAAACAACTTTATATTTGAGAATCTTATTTAAATCTCTTGTATTCCATACTTTATTTAAAACAAATTTAATGATTGAAAAATCGCTGCTCAAAAAGGTTCTATCTTTCTCGGCAGTTTTTTATTTTTAAAAATTTTATTACAAATCCATGAATGAATTTGATGTAAAATTTTCTTATTAATCCGAACTGGATTTTTTTAATTTACTTTTTATTTAAACCAAATCGAAATATAAAAAATATGCATTAATAGATTTAGTCAATTTTAACCAATCATGTATAATAAATTATCTAAACAATATTATTAATATATCTTTTATAATGTTCTTAATTGTTATCTTATTATAATTATCTGTAAAAATTTTATTTATGAATAAAGTGTAATAGAAATAAAACTAGGAAAACATTTAACAGATACGTAGTAGATCAATAATAAATAAATTTATTTAATAAAACACGTGCCAATGACTCTTATTTACGTTTTTCTAACACACATCAATTTTAGCTCAATTCTTCAATATTTCAAGATAAACTTCATTCGATTTCCTTTTATTTAAATCACTATTTTTACTGATATGACATTATGAATATCAAATTGATTCTCAAAGCACATTTATTAATCACGTTTCAAGACTGGTTTGACTTGAGTTTCTCAGCAGAAACGTGACTACAAATACAGGTTTAAGTGGAAAATGAATGCTCATTTGTGTTCGTAAGGTTAAATGAGTGCAAGTTCTTCATGTAACAATGTTAACAATCAGAGAAAACTCGCGCGTACAGTAAAACATGTTTACCTACAATTAACGATGCATATAATCGATTGCATTAATGATATCCGGCGTGTTCGCATTTATAAGAGGATTACTTTGTATTACGCGATTCACTGACTTCTTTCGTTCACTGCAAGCAATGAAACTATGAAATAAATTAAAAATTATATATAAATAATATATACTACATATTTAACAGATTGAAGGACTCTTCTTATACAAAATAAATAACAATAAATAAAGGGCAAAGTAAGAGTCAACACATTTCTTTAAAAAGTCACACAATTAAAAGAACAAATTATCGTAAATTAACATTTACGATAATTAATTTGTACTGCTATTTTTTCGATAAGTTAATGTCTGAAGAGGGCTCAATCCGGTAGCCGAAACTTGTAATGAATATTTGTATTTATTTAAACTGAGTTTTTATTATTTTTTATTTTTTACTTTATATTTTACTTTTCTCTATCTGTAATTTATTCTTTTAATTGTGTGACTTTTTAAAAAAATGTGTTGACTCTTACTTTGCCCATTATTTATTGTTATTTATATACCACATATACATTTCCTTTTTATGAACGTTCCGATTGTATTAAAACAATATTTTAATCATTATTATAACATGTTGAATAAAAAAACACGAAAATGTGTATTCAAAGAAAAATTATATATTTTAATCGGAATTACCAATTATATGATCATATTCATAGGAACTTCCGCACATTTGCGAAACCGAAATACATCCGTTCATGTAAATTACAATTATAACGTAATGCATTTCGTACTATTAGCAATGCTACGAAAAAAGACCGAATAAAAACAGTTATTTATAGTAAACCAAGCTAAACATCAATATCAAATTCTCTCACAAATAAGCTACTTCTATTCGATATCAGCGAGACTAATCTACTATCTCTATAATAAGACCTCCAAAAATTTTTACGGAATGTGAAATAAGTATCCAAATAAGTGGAGAATCTTAGCAAGAGTACACACTCAAGGAGAGTAAAGAAGCCGCATAAGAAATCCATTGACTCGCGCGAGACGTTCGCATAGTGGCGGCATTATGCCGCTGGCTGAGATTTCTTACTCGTTACGCGCTCGATTGTGTAACGATCCATACAATCGTCAAGCCAGACTGCCGACGTGCCGTGGAAAATATCGTGGAAACACCTGCGAAGGAAGGTGCCTTCTCCTGCTCGCGAGATTGAAAGAGAATTTATGTGCTTCGTATCAATGAGTCATCCTTATTGAACTAATTTATTATATTTACAACATTAAAAGAATGTGCTAATTTAAAACTTATGATAAAGTTACTTTTTTTATTCTTTTTTTTTTTTTAATATTATAGTCGTAGAGAAATAAATTATTACTGATAAGGTAATCTGGTCTTCTTCTGGTCACATAATTTGATGCTTTTATCTATCAATAGTGTTTATGGCAAGAAAAGCTTCTCTATCGCAGTTTTGGCGAACAATAATATTTGAAAACTGGAGCTTGTTCTATTTTATTTTACAAGATTTCTTTTTGCTTCAGATCTTGTAAACGTTCATTACGAGTCTATACATTTTAAAAGCAAAGATCAATCGTAGTAATCTTAGAGATATTCTTAATAAAACCAAATTATTTGTTGTAATAATTACTGCTAAATTGCTGGCTGCTTTTGTGGTCTGAGCAAAAATAAAAAAGAATACGACGTACACCCACGAATCCGTAGACTAAACTGAAACTGTTACCGCGAACTGCATTTCGTTAATGGTGATAATTTGGGCACAGATCCGTGTTGTGCGCAGGTGAGACAGACTCGATTGAAGGAACTGGCCATTCCTTGCAAATTATACGTTTCGATATACTCGTGCGGTTTCAAAGCTTTTTTCAAAGCTTCGGGGATGCATTTTGTTACGTGATTTTGTTACTTTGTAGCGTGACGACAAAGACCGACTGCGTGCTGCCTTCGTTCGAAGGAGAAAAAACGTTGAGAGGACATTTCAGACACTAAAGCTATTTTCGTAGAATTCTGTGAGGTTCCCGACACACACAACGCGGCGCCTTGTTCGATTCTTGCCGCGGCTTTTGTACTCGATTCCTAAGCAATGATCGCTGCATCCTTTGAAAGCGCCCTATGATTTACCGCGTGCAAAACTCTGTGAAAATGATACTAATTTTATGAAAAACGTAAAGGGGACCCTTTTCGTGCTTGAGTAAGCTTTTAACGGTTAATAAAAGAATAATGTTGAAAAAGTGCTGAAAAGCGTGAAATCGATTTATAAATCGAAATTCAATGCATTTTATAGAATGTAGACAAATTTTTACGTATGTGCAATTTTAAATATAGAAAACTAAAAAAATAATGCTGAAATAGAATATTAGATGAATAAAATATATAATCAGATGTTTGTGTAAACACACAATTTTTTACTATAACAATAATCTACAAAATAATGTATAGTCTTCAGTTTATTAATTATAATTATTGCCTTATTTAATTTCAGTACAAGTTTTCGCTTAATTGAATATTGGTTTTTGTAATGTCACTTTTCACATTATTACAATTATAACTATTACATCTATATGTGTACTTGATCTATTAAATTCACTATTTAGTATTTAATTCATCTTAAAACTGGATTCTACCATTCGTTCAGTTTTCTTATGAGAAAAGTAAAAAAACGAATCTTTTAGTTATTAGACTATTAATATTCTGTTTTATATGATATAAAAACGTTTATTATAAAATTACTACATTGTTGAAATACGGAAGTCGTTTTCTATTTCTTATATTATTGCATTTTTTCAATTTAACAAAAATCTGAAATGTAATATCGATATTTTATTTGCAGCTCGCGATACTTTTTCAACCTAGGATATTATATTTCAGACTTTTGTTAAGTCGAAAAACTGCAATAATGTAAGAAAAATGGAAAACAGTAATTTTATATAGTAATTTTATAATAAACAGTATTTTTATATCGTATAAAATAGAATATTAATAATCTAATAATCAAAAGATTGGTTATTTTATTGTTCTCGCGTAAGAAAACTGAATAAATGATAGAATCCAATTTTAAGATAGAAAATAAATACAAATGCAATTGTATTTAAATTACTAAATTTTCCCTTTTCATCTTCTTAACTTTTTATTTTTATATAATTTTTCGTACCGTCCTTTATATCTTCTCTGATTCTTCTGACTGAGTTTAACATAGATTTTACTATTATTACGTCTCGATGTGCTCGCTTTATTAAAATGAAGACGTCAGTCGCGGATCGCCATATAGTAGAGTGACGTATATAGGTACTTACTTATATTTAAGTACTCTGTATTACCTGGTGGAACAGGTAATTCGCGGGATCGAGTCTCTCTAATGTCGGCATGAATCTCGGCTATACTGGAATCGACCGAAGTAGGTCGTCATTCTGCTCCCTCTGTTATTGTGGGTACCTGCGTCACATGGCCCAGTTTCTATCGCTCGTCTTTATCGCCGTCGCCACGAATGAACACGGGGTCTCTCTTTTTACGGACACTCCTCGCCGGGATGAAAAGAGCGTTGCATCGTTTCTTCACCCTTTCTTATAACGATAGCAACCGATAAAGGAAAAGGCTCTCCTCGGCTATGCACGTCGTTTTTAAGATACGTGCGACAGATACGCGTGCATTTTAACCGTGAGAAAACGAAGTCGCGCTACTTGATTCGCTCGATTTTTACAATAATAAATACTTACTCCCGTAAGAAGACACAATGTTTTAGATTAACTATCCATAAGATTCAATAAATTCAATGCATGTACATAAAATAATAGGCATAATTATTAAAGAGAAACTCATTTTCATTAATCACTTATTAGATACCATACAAATTAAAATTACAGACAGCATGCATCTACTTAATCATCTCTTCATTTTTTTTCTTGTATGCTATGTACTTTCTTTATACTGCGAAACCTTTATTGTTCAAAAGCACAAAAGCGACAGGCGTTAAAAGCTAATTATTTTAATTAAATGTGAAATCCTTTTTTATTAACCACTCCCATGCATGCGACTGATCCGTTAATATTTATTAGGGCCGTTAATAGGCAATAATAGAGCTGCCATGCCGGTCTATATACATATCTCATGTAGGATACACGTACATATATGCTCTGTATGTCTATGCCCATGGCAGCTGACAGTAACAAATCTTCGCTGAATTAACTGAATTACAGGAGTGTTAGCAGAGGGACTGAATTAAGCTTCTTGACATCAGGAAGTACGTGAAAGCTGCTATTCAAGTCTATAGAAGCAACAGATCTGCTTATCGTCAATATTCAAAGTAACTCATAGCATCGCTATTACTAATCCTGTGTGTAAAATTCTTTGTGTACTGTTTCCTCTCTAATTCCTTCTAAGAAAATGAAATACGATCACGACATTTACGCTTCCCCCTAGGAAGAATAAGGAACGCTTCAAGATGTCGATGACCAACGATGAAGATGGAGCGGCGCCAAAAACCGCGGATGCAACCCGAGAAGGACCACGAATGAATGACAAGTAAATCAAGCGTATAATTGAAATTCAATTCGCACAGTGGCACAGATACACGGCATTAGGATTCTGCTAGCACAAGCTTCGTATTATACGTACACACGTATAAGGAGCAAGCACATATGTGTGCACACACAAAGTGCAAACTCGGACTCGCAAAAAAATCCTGTTTAAAAAAATATATACATATATATATATATATATATATATTTAAATGGCCATTTTTAATGTAATATTTTTAAAAAATTAACTGAAGAAATAATATTGCAGAAGAATTACCTCCATTAAAATATAATCGAAATAATCTGACTCAATAAATTTAAAATTAAAATATATCTCCATTAATTTAAAACGAACAAAAGAATGTTTCAACAGAGATATTTGATTAGATAACCATATATATTTTTTAATTTGTCCTATTTTAAAAATATTGAACTAGTTTTATATAAAAATAAAAATAAAATTTGATAACATGGAGTCTATGCGATCAACTTCGATCATTTATAGCTGGAAAAAAACTATCGTGCTGAAAACTTATCTCGTGAAAATTTTTGATAGCGATTAATCTTCAAAATACGCTATTGCGATCAATTGTATATTGCGAGTATCTTGGAACAAAAACGAATCACACTGTTTCGACAGCGGAAAGTGTAGGTATGCGCTAATGAACGCGACGAATGAATTCGCGAGTAGGTGTAAGAATTTACGATGTGAGCGCCGTGATCGTAAATTACAATAAGCACCTGGTGTTAAAGCACTTTATAATATAATGCGACGATGTGAGTACAGAAGTTGCAGAAGCGAAAGCAGCGATACTAAGACGATTCCAACTTAATTAGATTATTAAGATCGCCCATTTCAGATACTCGCCTTGTTATACCTGGCACCGCTTTGATTGGTATCAGTAGTCCGCTTTCTTAGCAGCGCATTAGTTTTCTATCGCGACAATCGATCGCGAAAAAATGTCTTACTTATATAAGTGTGATTGTTACACTGTTATCATAAATAATGATTCCTTGGTTACAGAACACATCATTTATTCACGTACGGTATACCGAAAAGCAGTAGTGTAGAAATGTTCCAAAGAAAGACATTGATTATTTTTGAAATTAGTATTTTTTATATATATAAATTTCTCTTAAAAATTTCTTTATATCTTTTCAATTTAAAATTAGATATAACACTCTACTTTAAATTCGGTTTTTAATTACATGTTACTATTTAAAATATCAACAATGTTATGTATAATTTATCAATTAATTAACATTGTTGATATTAAATAATATTTAATAAATATTTAAAAGACCATTTGAAAGACGTCAAATTCACGGATTCGCCGCTTCCAATGTTTTAACCTTTATAGCATTGATTAATTAAAAGAAATGTCTACAATTTGTCGTGCATTATTTCTACGCGACAGCAATATATGTACCACAAGAACTTTAAAAGAATTTCTCAATGGACCTAATTGATTTGATCCTGACTCTTTCCTTGCCTCTTAGAAATGTTCTAAATTTCTATGAGATTGTGCTGAAGTCAAAACAGAAAAGCGCGAGGAGTCGGCCCGATTCGAAGAGAAACGCCGCGTAAGCCCCCAGATGAGGGGATGTCGTCGCGCAGAGAGACGAGGGGATTGGAGTAGAACGGAAGGGGTAGAGAACCGCTGGAATCTAGAAGGTTAACAAAATCAATACCGAGATGGGTGGCACAGCAGCGAGGCAGAGAGAGAGAGAGAGAGAGAGAGAGAGAGAAAGATAGAGAGGAGAGGAGAGAGCTCGCGGTGGTAGGGCCGCTCGCGCCGGGGGGCTAGGTCGGCCACCGACCTTTATCCAGGCCAACTGCATCATCCCCATTCCCACACGCGCACGCATCACGCGGCTTTAGGGGAAGAGGTGGCGAAGGGGAGAGGACGTCTATTTTCACGGCGCGGCGGGCCGTTTTCGTTGGATGAAAACAATCCTGGCGTATGTGCGTAACCGGATGCTCAACGGGAATAGATCTGTATCCTGTACTCAGACTTGTAATAAGCGTGTCTGGGATCGAAGGAAAAATTATTTCTTCGATATATAGCAAGAAACTTATTCTAAGAAATTGATGGAATTTTGGGTAAGAGGAAAAACACAAAGGGGACTCGTTTATTATCGAATCAAAGATTTAACGATAACGTCTAAGTACCTTAGAAATATTGCTATCGAATATATTACATAAATTTAATTAAAATCGGAATTGATTACGATTAAGTTAAGATCTGTAACCCTATGACAAAGTAAGTTCATGTAATAATTTATGATATGAATTTCTGTTTGGTAATTATATTAAATATTTAAAGAAGTCAAATTATATATTTTTTAAATGCTTAGAAAATTTTCGAGATAATCGATTATACAACTAATCAATTAAAATAGAAATATAATATTTGTCAAAATTAATTCAAACCACAAAAGGTTAAAAAAAGAAAAATACAATACATGACATGCGTATGTGTCTCTATTTTCTGTTTTTTAAGAAATAATAGTTTATTATAAGAATATCCTAAATACATGCTTATAAGATACTTTCTCATTCAGTGTTTGAATGAGAAGTTACAATGAGAAATGACATTGAGTTTCGATCTTTATGGTAAATTTATCTCTGATTTCCTTCATGTCAATAGAAATTTCAGTATCATTGACACGTGACAACTTTAATACGTTTTCGCATTCGAAATAAGTGTATATGATCATCGATGAAAAAGTAAACCTATTAATCGCGTCACTTACGTGATTGAAGTACGTTTCCCAGAATAAAATTAGGTCATGTACAGATCGGATATTGCTCCGTTACAATCGCCAAATATCAGCGATGATGTAGAATCGAAGAGTGATGGAATTTAAAGGAAAAACCAGCATAATATATATTACGAGCAAAGTACATATTTCAAGAGAGCTACCGGCGTAATCTATAGTGCAATCGGCCGCTGTAAAGTTCGTACATCACAAATCCGAACAATTAGCCTAGTTACTACACGAAGGGAAAACGCCCAACGGAATGACGTATCTGCATCGTAAATCTCGATATAGTGAGAACACGAACGTCACTTTTGGGCTTTACAGCTCGCTTATCATATTACCTAGGATGGTTTCCATCACGCAAGCGTTTACAAAAAAAAGAAGCCAATGGCTGTCACGTCAAATCTCTGAATATGACGATTGTGGACAAATGTGTAATATCGTATATGTGCGATGGTTGATAGCGTGCCAAGCGCAAATTTGATTTATTTTCAAGCAATTTCAATACATCGATTTTATTAATTAAAAGTAATTGAAAAAATGTTTTTCTGCATTTATATATAAATAATTAAATAAATTGTTATTATTATAGTGTACCTACATTAAGTTAAAATTTGTAATCATAGAATTTAAGTGAATTACACAGTTAATTCTTGATTGAAATCAGGCAGGTAATTTTCTTAACATAAATCGATAATTTTATTCTAAATTATTATATGCTTTTATGTATTTCGTAATTGCAAAAATATGTCAATTACAATCATTATATTATAGTTATATTAGTAATTAAATTCTAATTATTCAAAAAATTAACTCTGAATTTTGTTTTAATAAAAAAAAAAACTCCGATATATTTACATACACATAGTATTAGCAAATTAAATAAAGTTTTTGCGTAATCTGCAAGCAACTTATCTCACAATTTAGATTAGCTCGTAACGCAAGACGACATAAGCTTTGATCGAGTCGATAATTTTGTAGCCTGTGCTACTTCTGGATGCAATCTATTTTGCGGATCATGCGAGTACTCGCAACGTCGGAATCGCCCATAAATTAACGCACCTGTCATGCATAAATATTCGTGGATAGACCGAAGTACGTTCGCCGGTTCGCGTCCTCTTCGCGGAAGAAGAGAACACAAACTAGAAGTTGGCACATCCCGCGATCATAAGTTCCGGTAAGCATCACTACTGACAATTCAGGGAACCAAACTGAAATGTGCACTGAATGTGCTCTAAAAATTATACTTTCTTTTTCATTACGGATACAAGTTCATTTACTTCTTTCCGAACTTTAGCTATGAATTCTTATGGTAGGATTAAATTTTACTCATTATATATGATATATACATATAATATATCATAAAAATTGCATAAATCAAATCTTAAAATAGTATTAACATACTGATAATAATATGATCAATTATATATTATCAAGTTAGAACTAAGCAACTACTATGAATCATTATCCACGGTGACATCTTACTGCGTAAAATTTCTTTGTGCAAATATTATTAGACAAACAGTATAAAAGATTACAGGATAATTAATTAAAACGATCCTATCAAAGTAATGCGTATAATTGATTTCTGATTTCAACATGAGTTTCCTGATATCCATGATAATTTCAAATCTACCTACTCACGCCTATACAAATACACAATATTACATGGTCATACCGAATTTTTCTTAACGCGGCTCTTGCAATCGATGCATCTTGTACTGACTCTTCTCTATGAAAGTAGAAGTGCGAGCGGAGAAACTTGATATTCAAGATTGCAATTAGTTCCTGTCGTACATACATATGTGTACAATTTACAACCTGTTATTATCTCGTGAGAGCCGTAGGATGTAGAATACTCAATGTGCAACGACGTATGATTTATCTTTCGCGACATATTATCGTCAAACCAGATTAATTTTCTTTCGATTTTTCCGAACCTTTTAAAGAATAAATAGATTACTGCACAATCAAAAATACTTATTTAAGTTGTCTCGGAAATGTCCTGTTAGCCGATGATCTAAAAATTAATTAGTAGAAACAAGTTTCCTCTGATAATTGCTATATCAGATTATTGGGTGGTCTGTCAAAATACAAGATAGCAAAAATGAATGTCATAAAACAGTGAAATTATGAGATAGGACGACGTTAAAAGAGACGCGTTGAATGGATGCGATTAATTAAATCGTCCCAATTAACGTACTCGACGCTGACAAGAAAGACTGGCGTCCGACTGAAATAAAATGCAAGGTATTAGCATTTCTCCTCGTCCGAATTAGCATGCTGCACGTAGCGACTAGCTAGACCGCGATTTAGGCCAATGGACAATGACGATGGCGGCAGTCGTCCTTGCCAAGCAATGTCGTCCTGACGGTGAATCGTTTACGCGACCTGCTTTTTTTCCAGGACGTGGAATGAGGCGCTAAATGTACTAAATTTACTCTCTCTTTGCCCCTCTCTCTCTCTCTCTCTCTCTCTCTCTCTCTCTCTCCATCTCTCTTTTTCTCCCCATTATTCCGTCTAAAAATTCACAGATATCGATTCGCGCAGTTTCAATATAAAAGGCACATTTAGATTGGGAACTTTAACTCGCCGAAATTTACCGAGACACATCGAGACGACGAAACATCATGCTCGATCACGACGCAGTCGCGAATTAAATTAAGCATAATTTAAATTCAGGATATCGGGCTTCCCGAATATCGCAAAAAGTTACCGCGCGCGCCAGCATAGATTTATGAGCGGTGAGAATGAAAATTCGTGGTACCGAAGAACCTGCCATCGCACAGATATTTGAGACGAATTTAGGGGGTCTCGTTTAAAGTCGGACGACCGATAGCGGACAAATCATTTTAACGAGCGTTTTATTCAAATCCACTCCGTTTTTTCATGATCCGAAACGCCGATTGGATCGCCTCTGTTGTTCAGGTTTGTCCCATATCGAACAAAATATCAAAACACGTTCAAAATACAGGGTATTCTAGTTCCCCGATTTGTCCATTCATAGATTTTTTTAAATATTTCAAAGTCAATTTGTATACATAACGCGATTAAATACCGCACCTTTTTTTTTTACAGTTTCTCAACGTTTTAGCTTTAAATATCTTTACTTTAATCAAATCATGATTTTAAATGTATAAGACTTATTGTATAAATTATATTTATACAACCTTTATAACAATAATTATTCAAAGTAAAAAACTCAAATGTTCGAGATACTGCATGATCTGTAAGAAAGGAGACATCATACTATATCGTTGTAATACAATTAGAATAGAATTCATAGTTTTTGATGAATGAAGAATTTCTTATTTACAGGTGTATAAACAAAAAATTCTTATTCATTAAGAAAAGATTATGAATATCCCAACAGAGTCGATTCGCTTCGCTCGTTCGCTTCTGTTACTTTTAGGAGACTAGAATACCAAAGACCATTTATCTTCATCCACGCTGTCATTTCTTTTCATTTGTTTCATTATCGTGGTACGACAGCCTCGATCGAGACCTGCTCTATTAGCGATATGACGTCGCATGCACATGCAAAGCCCTTATCATGTGACAGCGCCGAGTGCATTGAACCTACGTGAAAATCCCGCATGGAAAGGCAGGCTGAGCTCAAGCTCTCAATTTAATCCTTTCGTTCGATTACTTAAAACGATATCTAAGAATATCGGAATAAACATTTATGAGCAGAAATCAAGTATTCCATATATAGAGCATTTCGTCATTACAATTTTAAAATATATTTCTCGAACGATAAAATATTAGTTAGAGAAACAAGATTCTTTAAAACTACTTAATTCAGTATACATATATATATATTTCAAAAATTTTGGAAAAAAATTAATCTTTTAACCTTTTAAATTTTCAGTACTATGGACTTTCAGGCATTACTGAATTTTGAATAATTCTATATTTTACATTTTTATAAAAAATTCACTATTCGTCTGAAGAGAAAAAAAATTCGATTTTTCTTAATATAATATAAATATAATATGTTGAAACTATAGATCAGAGATGAGTGATTACTGGTTAGCCCTGAAGAATAGCGAATCTCGGCCGAGGTCGTATGTCATACACAGGGTGGCATAATAAAAGCATCGATTCACCTGTCGTGAAGTGCTACGATAAAAGGATAACGAGCTTGACGAGACTGAATAGCCGTAGCCTCAGTCGTAGCAAACGCTAGCCTTCGATTCGCCACGCTAATGCTTTCAATTTATCCGATAATGCTCGTGACGCATTTCCAGCGTGAAGAAACGAAATTGCATATAACGAGATACGCGAGCAGAGCTATGCGCCTGAACGTTTAATAGCCCGCAATTAACTCTCTGTTTGGTAAAGCGAAGGCTTACTCTGTACCATAATTATTAACATAACGTAACTGTAACGGTTACGACAACCTAATAATCATGCGAGTATTCGGATCACTGACTATTTTTGTGACATCCGCCAC